>NC_137812.1:72945864-73023364 GCF_963921795.1 Nannobrachium achirus | reverse complement strand
CCACATGAAGACAAAACAATACATACCAACAAACAGTAACCCTACATTAGGAGAGGGCGCCTAAGAACATACATACAAATACTATTTTTCCTCAACCAAGAGAAAACAACAAAAACAACACATATTACTAACAGTACCCTACATTAGAAAAGAAAAGTTTAAAAATATACGTACATGACATGGGCTGTACTCTTAAAACTATACATGGTCACAGGTTTGATTGTCAACTAACCATTTTTTTAGATTGAACTTGAAGGATGGAAATGACAAACAGTCTCTTATTGTTAGAGGTAGGTCATTCCAGATTGAACATCCCTGCACTGAAAGGGTGTTTTTTCCAAAAGCGGTTACCCGGTACGGTACTTCGCAATCCCCTCTAGTGATTGCTCTAGTATTGAGTCCTCTATCGGGCTTCCTTTTTATGAATTCCTTTAGGGGAGGTGGGCATAGACCATTTAGGGTCTTATATATGATACTGACCTGTTTAAATACCTTAAAATTAGCGAAACTCAAAAAACGGTACCTCTGAAGAATATTACAATGGTGATATGAGCGGGGTTTCCTATCGAATACCTTAAGCGCACTCTTATATAGCTGTTCAATGGGTTTGAGAATCGTTATACCTGTGCAAGACCAGTTTGTGAAACAGTACTCAATGTGTGATTGGATCATGCATTGGAGATAAGATTTAGCAGCACTAACTGCCAAACAAGGTCTGATTTGTTTAAAGTTCTGAAGGTTGAACTTGATTGTGTTTGTAACCTTTTTTACATGTTTTTTAAAGGTTAGGGTTGAGTCTAACATGACCCCGAGGTACTTGAACTCTGGCACAAGTTCAAGTTCCTCTCCACCCAGAAACACATTTGATGACTCCATCACAACTGGTCTTTTGGAAAAAGCCATGCAGACCGTCTTTTTTGCATTCAGGAGCAGGCATGAGTCTGTAAGCCAGTCCTGAACGCTGGTCAGAACAGAAGTTAAAACCGTTGACACCTCTGCATAGCTCTTTCCATGAGTCAGTATAACCGCATCATCTGCGTACATCTGGATATGTACATCTTTACATACATCAGGTAGGTCGTTTATGAACAGAGAAAACAGAATTGGTCCTACTATTGATCCCTGGGGATCAATAGAACATAGAACCATGTTATTATTACTGAACCAACCAGGACACGTTGTTCTGTTTGGTCTGGAAACATAGAACCATGTTATTATTACTGAACCAACCAGGACACGTTGTTCTGTTTGGTCTGGAAACAAGAACCATGTTAGTGTGGTTGTTTGGTCCGGAACCATAGAACCATGTTAGTGTGGTTGTTTGGTCCGGAACCATAGTACCATGTTTGTGTGGTTGTTTGGTCTGGAACCATAGAACCATGTTAGTGTGGTTGTTTAGTCTGGAACCATAGAACCATGTTAGTGTGGTTGTTTGGTCTGGAACCATACAACCATGTTAGTGTGGTTGTTTAGTCTGGAACCATAGAACCATGTTAGTGTGGTCGTTTAGTCTGGAACCATACAACCATGTTAGTGTGGTCGTTTAGTCTGGAACCATACAACCATGTTAGTGTGGTCGTTTAGTCTGGAACCATACAACCATGTTAGTGTGGTCGTTTAGTCTGAGACCACACCATAAAAGCATGTTATCAGTGTGGTTGCTATTGACCATGTTTACACCGTTTAGTCTGAGACCACACCATAAAACCATGTTATCAGTGTGGTTGCTATTGACCATGTTTACACCGAGGCCATCTTGGATTGCGTCACCACATGGGGCGGCAAGTTCTGGCAACACGTCTGAGTAAACAATGGAGCGATGGTCCCAAAATTGGAGTTTTGTTCAACCAATTTATTTTGACCAAATTGACAAATGGGCAGACGACAGGGGAAATCTCGCTTTTTCGACGTGCCAAATGTTCGACGGCCCGCAACTTCGACGCGCCGATAGTTCGACTTAGGGTCCGCGAGATTCCGGCGCCGCTGTTTCGACGGCACGTTTTTTAGAAAAAACTGACGCCGGTCTTTCGACAGGGCGGCACGGTCTTTCGACTGGCCGGCACGGTTTTGACAAGGCTGCACGTATTTCGACAAAAAAAAAAGAAAAAAAAGTCTCTCTCACACACACGCTCATCGCTCCTAACCCAGCCTTACCTCCCCCGACCCTATATAGCCGGGCAGATAACAGAAATAATCGTTCACTTGCGGATACAAGCACCAAAATTGGCACACATACTCCTTAGGGATTGCTCTTTTCATAAAACCATCTGGCCAAATAAAATTTCAAGATGGCGCCCATTTTTCAAGATGGCCGCCATTGAATATACAGTAATCTTGCATTCCGCAATAAAATACCATAGACCTGGCCTATTTGAATGATCTTGGTGTCAAATCATACATTTTTCACTATGTAGAATCCAAATTTGGACCCATGGACTTACTCACTGGCTTCCTTGTACCATATATCAGTCCCGGAATCCTAATATTCTGCTAAATTAGAGGTTTGTGTTATGTCTGACTCGGGTAAAATGGGTGGTAGTGTATATCTTAGTATTGTTAGAGGTTTATAGTGTGTGTGTGTGTGTGTGTGTGTGCGTGTGTGTGTGTGTGTGTGTGTGTGTGTGTGTGTGTGTGTGGGGGGGGGGGGGGGGGTGGTAATGTAGTAACTCAACAGAGCGGATTTCAATGCACAGCGGCTGACGCGGCTAAAATGCATGGTAGATATAATAGCGCCGTGGGATCACTCTTTGTCTAGTCCCTATTCTTCGACCTTTTCGACTTGGGTAACCCTGCCAGGAGTACAAGACTCCTGCCGACATAGCTCTGAGGGTCATGGAGACACGCAAACTGCCTCACCACGATCAGGTGATCATGGTGAGGTAGGTTTTTTTTGTCTTTGTTGCTGGCAACTCTCTGCAATGTGTGGGAGCTCAGTCCAATCAATCTGCCACAGATCTCCTTTCTTGGTCCAGCCCCAGTTGTCAGGAGTCTGCATTTCTGGTTGACATACTGTTGACTGACTCCAGATGGAGGCCGCTTGATAGGAAGCGCGCTTCACATGTTGCTTCAGTGCTGCTTGCGTTGGAGGAATGGCTTCGTATGGCCTCTGCTTCCGAGCAAACAAGTCCAACCTCGCATCATTGACACCTTCAGCTGTGCTGGATCGGTCATACATCATGACCACAAACTTCTCCAAGGTTTTCAGGTCTTCATCATCCACTACAGGTGGGTAATGGCTGAGTTTGCTGAAGACACCGGAAGCCTCATCACAAACATTCCAGGTTTGCCACGCAGACTTCTTCCCCTTTCCGCGGAATGCTGAAACAACATCGCAGCCAGTGAAGGCATGGAAGAAGAGCATCCCTTTGCTCTTTTCTGCAAGAGTGCAACACAGGTCATGAACAGGAATCCACTTTAAGTTCTGTCTTTGGCCAAAGGCAACCCACAACTGCTGCAGACCGAGCTACTGCATATATTGGCTGGTCAGCAGCAATGACTGGCACCTGGTCGGGGTTCAGTAATGTCACTATGTCCTTGATCTTGTCCATCACATGCTTGACTGTAGCAACAGAGTGGGCCTGATCTCGCAGCAGAGGCAAAAGTGATGTAATGCTGACCTCAAATGGCACTCCTCTCTTCTGTGAAGCATGGTGGGCAGACCAAGTCACATCCACCGGCCCATCTGTCAAAGTCACTTTCTCCAGCCACTCATACTCCATAGTAGATGTGGCCTCAGCAGACTGGTGTCTGGGAGTGTCACAACACTCTGGGGAGGAGAGGGTTTCTTCTTGGTGAAGAAGGCCGGCCGGACATTGGTGAAGGAGTCTGGAAGTTCTGGGACTTTCTTCACTTTCTCTTCTCTGAACTTCAGCTGTCCACGTCCTTCACCATTGTCTTCTCTGGTTGGATGCTGAAAAACAGAGATGCTGGTTCCATGGAAAGAAGTAGTCGCTGTCGTTACAGTGGGGTTGTGGTCTATGTTGTCCATGGCTGATGTGGTGAAGAGCCCTTTTTGTAGAACTGGTGGACAGACCACCCCACGCACTATCAATCTGGCTGGGGTGGCACCATGCAGTCACGAAGAAGCGGACACACGGATCTTTGTGCATGCCAGGCATGCCACAGAAGCAGGCAGCAAGGTCATCATGGTCAAAGCCAACGACACAGATGTTGTTGTCATCGCAGTCAGTGTTCTGCAGGCACTTCAGGAGCTCGGTCTGCAGCAGTTGTGGGTTGCCTTTGGCCAAAGACAGAACTTAAAGTGGATTCCTGTTCATGACCTGTGTTGCACTCTTGCAGAAAAGAGCAAAGGGATGCTCTTCTTCCATGCCTTCACTGGCTGCGATGTTGTTTCAGCATTCCGCGGAAAGGGGAAGAAGTCTGCGTGGCAAACCTGGAATGTTTGTGATGAGGCTTCCGGTGTCTTCAGCAAACTCAGCCATTACCCACCTGTAGTGGATGATGAAGACCTGAAAACCTTGGAGAAGTTTGTGGTCATGATGTACGACCGATCCAGCACAGCTGAAGGTGTCAATGATGCGAGGTTGGACTTGTTTGCTCGGAAGCAGAGGCCATACGAAGCCATTCCTCCAACGCAAGCAGCACTGAAGCAACATGTGAAGTGCGCTTCCTATCAAGCGGACTGCATCTGGAGTCAGTCAACAGTATGTCAACCAGAAATGCAGACTCCTGACAACTGGGGCTGGACCAAGAAAGGAGATCTGTGGCAGATTGATTGGACTGAGCTCCCACCCATTGCAGAGAGTTGCCAGCAACAAAGACAAAAAAAAAACCTACCTCCTGCCTCGACGGGATCATCACCTGATCGTGGTGAGGCAGTTTGCCTGTCTCCATGACCCCCAGAGCTATGTCGGCAGGAGTCTTGTACTCCTGGCAGGGTTACCCAAGTCGAAAAGGTCGAAGAATAGAGACTAGACAAAGAGTGATCCCACGGCGCTATTATATCTACCATGCATTTTAGCCGCGTCAGCCGCTGTGCATTGAAAACCGCTCTGTTGAGTTACTACATTACTACATTACCACCCCCCCCCCCCCCACACACACACACACACACACACACACACACACACACACACACACACATACACACTATAAACCTCTAACAATACTAAGATATACACTACCACCCATTTTACCTGAGTCAGACATAACACAAACCTCTAATTTAGCGGAATATTAGGATTCCGGGACTGATATATAGTACAAGGAAGCCAGTGAGTAAGTCCATGGGTCCAAATTTGGATTCTACATAGTGATAAATGTATGATTTGACACCAAAATCATTCAAATAGGACAAGTCTATGGGATTTTATTGCAGAATGCAAGATTACTGTATATTCAATGGCGGCCATCATGAAAATTGGCCGCCATCTTGATTTTTTTTTTGGCCAGATGGTTTTCTGAAAAGAGCAATGCCTAAGGAGTATGTGTGCCAATTTTGGTGCTTGTATCCGCAAGTGAACGATTCACCTGTAATATGCACTTTATCTGCCTCGCTATATAGTGTTTTGTTCTTTCTCGTCTTTCTCGTCTCTCTCTCTCTCTCTCTCTCTCTCTCTCTCTCTCTCTCTCTCTCTCTCTCTCATATTACCTGAGGACGTGGGATAAAGTAATCTTTACGGGATAAGCTTTACGGGACCCATGTGTGGGTTGCGGACCAATTTCTAGGAGTCGCAAGTAAATGCCTGTTTACATTTGGTTTCCTAAACTTTTGTTTTTAATTATTTGAAAATATTTTCAAATAATTAAGATATGAGAAAATAAATCATGAGTTTAATGCAAACTAGCATTTTTTCAAAAATAATTCCATATAAACAAAATAAGAAAAAGCAATTGTGCTTCACTCTCACATGAATTTTTATAGCTACAAGATAACATAATGGGAATATCAGAGTTATTACCTACAAATAACTAACTACCTTAATGATAATAAGAACAAGAATAACTTTTAAGTGCCTGTTTTGCAGTGGTTCTCAACCTTTGTCTCACAATAAATACATGTAAATGGATGTGTGTCCACAGGCAGCCTGTTAATTAAGTGTGCCTGCCATGCAATGGCAAAACACTTATTGTAATCCGCCATACTTAAGTAAGTAAGTAACGTTCTTGCAAATTTGGTGCGCTAATAACTGCCGCACAATTTACGCCACCGCCGCAATATATACATCAAAACGTGCGGCTCGGCCGGGAATGGTGTGCTATTACTTTTCTAAGAGAAAAGTTGTATCGTTTAATTGATATTAATTTATTAGTGAATTAATTTTACCCATTGACTTATAATGGGAATCGCAAAAACTCACATTCAATATTTTTTTTCTCGCAAACCATAGGGGCTACAGTTTCAAAACTTGGAGAGGAGATTTATAATGATATCAAGGATTAAATAAAAAAATATTTCGTCAGTTGGCCTCATGGTGGCGCTATAACAGTCCACTTTACCTTTCGGCCTGTAACTCTTGAACCGTGGGTCGGAAAATTAAAATTCCTTTTTCCCTGGATTCCGTGGGTCATGACGCATCTCCTCATATAGGCCACGCCCATTTGCGTCAGGATAGATTTTCCGCCATTTTGAATTTTCTTCAAAACACACTTTTTTCTCCTTTTCCTACATATTTTCTCCAAATGTCACAAAAATCGATACACACGATCTATGGACTCATGCGCAGGGACGGCTTCAGGGGGGGGCGGGGGAGGGCTCTAGCCCCCTCTAGTGGAGGCTTAGCCCCTGCTCAGCCCCCCCTCCCCACAGACCCAATTGTAATGAAAAATATTTACAGAATAAATAAATAAAAGATAATAAATATGTGAAAGAAAATGGACTTGCTTCTATGTAAAATCATACAATAAAATGTATTTTCTATAAAGATAATTATTTGCTATGAGTCTGCATGTCACATGATCTTGCGTGCTGCTAGGGGTAGTCTTGGATTGGTTCCTGAAAATGTAACACTATTTAGTCTACTTCCTGGTGGCTGTCAAGATAACTATAAACAGTCAGTCAGTGTGTGATGCGGCTAGCAGCAGGGCTAGTCATAGTATGAGACCCCATAACTCTATGTATGAGACAGACAAAACGGCGGAGATTTTTGCAGCAGCAGACAACCACAATATCACCGCTCACGGCATCACGCGCATCAAATACCGAAGTGTTGAAACGGCACATCTGCAGACAGTGCGAGCCCCAGACACACACACGCTCCCAAGAATAGGAACGCTCCAAATTGTACACGAGCACATAGTAGCCTACGACGTCCTTTATTATACAGTGCTCTGCCTCCCCAGACCCCCGCACCAACATGCTAACAGTGACCACCAAATGCTTGCAACAACAGCCAGAGAACCCACATACAGTGGTTAGCAGTTAAGAGTGTCACCAGTTGGCTGCCTCAGTGGCAAACAGGTTTGGGCCCTGTTATGGCCCAAATCCGGCTGAAATCGGTTAAGTCTGGCTGACTATGGCTTGTGTGCCACACATCTCCAACGAGCCATCAGTGTCTCTAGTACACTCTACATCATAACAGCTGGGTTTCTCATAGTGAACTAGGGTGCCCAATAACACCAGTCCAGGGTGCCTCAGAATACTTTGATAATATTTAGAATGTATCAATATTACTTCAGTTAAACCAATTCAGACCCTCTAATGCCTCATGCTTGCTTTGTAAAACACCCCTGAGTTGCACTGTACTTGAGTTATATTTATAAACCAATTCTCTTCACCAAAAATAGCCGATCTACAAGCTCTTGTAGCATCTTGTAATGAGCTTTTAAATCTGCTACTTTTGGTGAATATCCCCTTAGAATAGGGATGCTGAGGTTTAGTGATTGAATGCCAAGTTTATTTTAAATCTGTCCTAATGAAAGATTCAAGGGAGCCTCCGCACACTCAAAAGTGAGCAAAATCATGTTCTTTATTTTCAGTTATTAAAGTGCAAGCTTTTGGTCATAGACCTTCAGGCATGCAGCACCTCGATGAGCGGTGGTCCTTTCACTATTAATCTGTCCTAATGGAAGCAGATATTTTCTCAAGTTGTTGTATGTTTGTTAGGCGTATTATGGACAGTATTTGTTATTATTCCAAATAATAATAAATATGCTGTATTTGCATAAAGCAAGTATGCTATTTGTCTACTCCCATGTTGATATGAGTATTAATATCTGTTTAAGGTAGATTTAGAACAAATACAAAATATGCGATTAATTGCGATTAATCGTGCGATTAACTATGGACAATCATGTGATTAATGGGATCACATTTTTTAATCGAATGACAACCCTATTATTAACAATAAACAATTTGTAACGTGTATTTTCTTTATGTGGCCCCTTAAATTAGGATCATTGAATCTCGTTTGTTGTATTAGTGTTATTCATTATTATTTGTTGCCAAAATTCATTCGCCCCTGCTCTAAAAAAGTCGGCTCCCCCATAGCCCCCCCAGTCATAATTTTCTGGAGCCGTCACTGCTCATGCGATAAACATATTTAAACGATATTTTGATAGTCCATACCGTTCTTCCGTAACAGGGTTCCAAAGTTAGCGGGAGGAGCCCGTTTTGTAAGAAGTAGCCATAAATCACAAATGAAACATCCAGTCAACACCAAATTTTAACCACAAGTGGGGGGCGCTATACTGAACATATACCCAAAAGAATTTCCACTTCGACCCATAGGGGGCACCACAAACGCGCAAAACGTAACCGTTTCATGCCAAAACGTGTTTTTCAGGGGGAACGACCCTCTCAAAACGAAACACAAACGATCTCGGGAGCGACGGGACAACGTAATCGCCTTGCGGAACTTGTGGGAGGAGCCTATTTCTTAAAAACAAGAAACCATATTGCTAATGCTAACACATGCTAATGCTAACAAATGCTAATGCTAACAAAGATGCTAATGTTAACACATACAAGGTTGCACACACTTAGCGAGCTGCAGGCACACTTAAAATTTCTTCGAAATTTTCTTTTCTAGTTATATTTCAATTCATAGCTACTTCAATTATTGCCTTTATGCAGACAAATACATTTACTGCATCCAGCATTTAGCTTGTCAGAGTGGTCTTGTTGGAGTGCCTCTGTGCGGCTGCAGATTTCATGTGCAACTTCTTCCAGATAGATTGATTGATTGATTGAAGACTATTAAAAGTACAGTTTCATGACAGTACAGTTCACTGGTACAAGCCAAGGTCATCTAAAAGGAGATCCTAGTAAGCTTTTCGGCTTATTTACACAGGAAACCTTTATGTATCTCATATAACCTTGAATGACGGACGGATAGAACTCCATCATTTGCAAAAGGGGGGCCCTGCGATTTTCACTTGCAGGGGGGCCTGCGATTTTCAGGGACTATAGTAGACTAGAAGAGAAAATTTCTAAGAAATTTTAAGTGTGCCTGCAGCTCGCTAAGTCTGTGCAACCTTGTGTAGCGGTTGGTGTTAGCATTAGCGTTATTTCATTTGACGCAACCCGCGTGTCTGTATGACAAACGGTTCACGAGATCAAGGGTCACTTCCTGTTTGGTGAGGGGCACTTCCTGTTTGGCGAAATAGGCCCCAATTAAGGTCATGGACGATTAATGAATTAAAGCTGCAAGCAGCGATGACCAGGCCCTCGCAGCTCTACCCACGTCACAAGGCCAGCAGCCAATCAGAAACCAAACAGGAAGTCAGCCATTTCGACTAATTAGTGGCGTTTTGGAGCATTTTTGGCCGTTATCACGGGTCGCACTTTAACGACAGTTTTTTGAGAAAAAATTGTTGTGTGAGAAAAAAAATTTGAGAAAAAAACTTTTTTGAGAAAAAGAAATTTTGAAAAAAAAATTGTGAGAAAAAAAAATGTGAGAAAAAAAATTTTTGAGAAAAAAATAATTTTGAGAAAACAATTTTGAGAAAAAAAATTTTTGAGAAAAAAAAAATTGAGAAAAAATTTTTTTGAGAAAAAAAAAATTAGAGAAAAAAATTGAGAAAAAAAATTTTTTGAGAAAAAAAAAATTTTGAGAAAAAAATTGAGAAAAAAAAATTTGAGAAAAAAAATTTGAGAAAAAAAAATTTTTGAGAAAAAAAATTTTTGAGAAAAAAAAATTTGAGAAAAAAAATTTGAGAAAAAAAAATTTGAGAAAAAAAAATTTGAGAAAAAAAATTTTTGAGAAAAAAAAAATTTTGAGAAAAAAAAAATTTGAGAAAAAAAAATTTGAGAAAAAAAAAATTTGAGAAAAAAAAAATTGAGAAAAAAAAATTTGAGAAAAAAAGAAAAGGTATGACACCAGCCGCAAGTCTGTACGACAAACGGTTCATGAGTTATAGAGGCACTTCCTGTTTGGTGAAGGGCACTTCCTGTTAAAGAGGGGGCGAGGCTTAATCAATTACAGCTCATCCCTATTGGTCGGAAAAAGACCAAAGTTGTGTGAGCATTTTACATTTTAAATGACGTTGCTAGGCAAAAGTATGGCAGAGTTATGTGGCGCCAAAGTTTCTGGGTTTTTTTCGGAGTCCCCCATTCAAAGTCAATGGAGTTTTTGGGCGTTGTTTTTTGCGAATTACATCGCAATCGTAAAGCGGACCGGAAAGAAAAGTAATAGCACACCATTCCCGGCCGAGCCGCACATTTTGATGTATATATTGCGGGGGTGGCGTAAATCGTGCGGCAGTTATTACGTGCCGAAGTTTCCCCCATTCTAAGTCAATGGGGTTTTTTGGCGTCGTTTTTTGCGAATTACGTCGCAATGGTAACGCGGATCGGAAAGAAAAGTAATAGCACACCATTCCCGGCCGAGCCGCACGTTTTGATGTATATATTGCGGCGGTGGCGTAAATTGTGCGGCAGTTATTACGTGCAGAAATTCGTGGCGAAAGACTTAATTAATTAATGACTTAAGTATGGCGGATTACAATAAGTGTTTTGCCATTGCATTGCATGGCAGGCACACTTAATTAAATGGTTAATCGGTTATTCAATGAATTTATACATGCATATCAATACCTATTAGATATGTCACAGCATGGCATGTATGCATATCAATAGACCATTGTCTGAACCTGTTAACTCATGTAATGTATGTGTAAGTGCCCACTTGACATCATTCAAATCCCCCCCCCCCCCCCCCCCAACACTGAATTACCAATGCAACTACTAGGTAGTCGATGGTTCCACAAGGTGCCCTTTTTTTCACTTGAGCACCCCCCCTTCAAAATGTCTCTGCACGCCCCTGCCTCTTAAAGTGATCCCTGACAAGTAAGCCATGTAGGCCTTAATCTATCTATAAATGCGAGAAGTCTCTGCGTGTCTGTCTGTCTGTCTGTCTGTCTGTCTGTGTGTCTGTAATCCGCGTATCTCGAGAACCGTTCGTCCCACCGGCTTCAGATTCGGCACGCGTGTTCCCTGCCGCGGCACGGAGTGCAGTGCCGGGTCTCGACCCGACCCGACGCGCGGTTTTCCCGAACCGGCGCGAAACGTTCGGAATCTCCTTATGCGGGGTTGATTGTTGACATCAGGCTGTTCCGGAGGAAATCGACGAAAGCTCTGACTCATTGTGACATCACTTCATAAAAGGCTCTGACATCACGTACGCCACATGAGTCAACAAAAAATCTCTGTGAGTGTGTATGTATGTATGTAATCCGCGTATCTCGAGAACCGTTCGTCCCACGGGCACGCGCGTTCTCCATATATGGGCATAAAATGAATGCCCCCATATATGGGCATAAAATGGATTGCAGACAGACAGATACAGATATCTCCATATATGGACATAAATGGACAGAGGCAAACAGATGGTCAAAGATCTCCATATATGGGCATAAAATGGACGCAGACAGACAGATACAGATATCTCCATATATGGGCATAAATGGACACAGGCAAACAGATGTTCAAAACGGGTCCTATGACAACAGGTATAATGAGGTTTGCATTAAAGGGGGAACCGGCACTGTGTCTGCAACACAGTTGGAGGCACAGACAGATACTCCATATATGGGCATAAAATGGACGCAGATAGACAGATATCTCCATATATGGGCATAAAATGGACCCAGAACTATAACTGCAGTGATCTCCATATATGGACATAAAATGGACGCTGACAGACAGACAGACAGACAGACAGATACAGATATCTCCATATATGGGCATAAATGGACACAGGCAGACAGATGGTCAAAACGGGTCCTATGAAAACAGGTATAATGGGGTTTGCATTAAAGCGTCTAGTCGCCGACTAGACGCTGGGCCGCCCGAAGCTTCTAGTATGTTATAATAACCCTCTTTAACCAAAATATACCATTTAAAACACTTACAATATATTCCTTTGAGAGAAAAAAAGTTATATTTTCAACCCATGGGGGGAGCCATTGCACTGTTCGTCGCATGCAGTGATGACGTAGAAGATACATTTTGGCTGGTCGGGCCATAAGGTTAATATGGAACGTCAAAAGAACGTTCTCTTTACAATATTTAAAACATTGTCTTGAAGCTCAGATTAACTGTAGTTAGTAGTGTGGTGCTTTTCTGTTCTGTTCAATCAAGTAGGATGTTTTGCCGGGTTAGTAAAGTGTTTAATTCAACATCTAAAACGTATTTACACCGCCATTTTAAATTGGCCCGTCCAGCCAAAATGTATCTTCTACGACCGTCATCACTACATGCGACGAACAGTGCAATGGCTCCCCCCATGGGTTGAAAATATAACTTTTTTTCTCTCAAAGGAATATATTGTAAGTGTTTTAAATGGTATATTTTGGTTAAAGTGATCCCTGACTAATACGACAAATATGTCTTAACTCATCTAGTGCCGTTTGCGTGATGTCACGCAATAATTACTAGAGTACTTACAGTGCCGAATGCGTGATGTCGCGCAAAAAGTAATAAATTACTGTAACGTTGAGTACATTACCGAGTAGAATGGCCGGATGTCCGGAGACGAAAATCCGCGCTGATTTGTCATCATCACGGCTCCACGAGCACACAATAGTCATCCCATAACATTGAGGTGGACGGCCGATCTCATCTTTAATGTCCATTATCTCAAAACAACACTTTAGAAGCGAAGATGGAGGCAGATGCTCGCTTATATAACACATGTATAAACGCTCCATTGCAATCCAGCATGGCACCACGTAAACAATGATCGGTTCCGGCGCACGACCCGATGACGTCAGACCGGAAGTGATCACGCTGTGGCACTTCTGGCTTTCAAAATAAGAGAGTGCAAGCGGATGGAGCCTGCGTGAGGCACTCTGGACATCATTGCGACCGAAAATCGCGGGCACAAAATGAGTTAATACATTATAATTGTCTTCTATAACTACAATGTAAAATTAAAAACACCTTAAATATTGTATTTCTTCTAGAAATAGCTAATCTTTCACTCAGTAGGGGAAATGCCTGTCGCAAGTTGATGATGTCATAAATGTCAGGTGTCATTTTTATGGCATGCATGTGCAAAAAAAACAAAACACAAACACATTTGAAATATTGATTTGATGCTCATATTAACCATAGGAAGTATTAAGTTTGTTTTTATTTTCACATGCATGCCATAAATTCCATAGGGATAGATCACACTTGACATTTATGACATCATCAACTTGCGACGGGCATTTCCCCTATTGAGTGAAAGATTAGCTATTTCTAGAAGAAATACAATAATTGAGGTGTTTTTAATTATACATTGTAGTTATAGAGGACAATTATAATGTATTAAGGCATATTTGTCGTATTAGTCAGGGATCACTTTAAAGAGGGTTATTATAACATATTAAGGCCTACATGGCTTACTAGTCAGGGATCACTTTAAAGATGTATGTGACATCACAGAACACACATGAAGAAACTGCTTGGGTGATTAGGGGCCATTGTTATCTGGTCTGCACCTTTGAGAGCCAAGCTCTTTTCAGATTCTAATGAGCTAATATGTCCAAAGCAATTGTTTCATGTTAACCCTCACTTCAACTGTTCTCTGTTCAACAGCTCAACGGGGGCCCATGCCCATGTTGGTTATAAAAATTATAATAATGAGGCCCCTCAACGGGGGCCCATGCCCATGTTGGTTAAAAAAATTATAATAATGAGGCCCCCAGCCTGTGTGGGGCTGCCTATTTTGCCTGTATGGACTGCACGGCCCTGTTTAAGAGTAGCCTAATGAATGGCCACAGTCAGTGCGCAGCAGGCTCCACCAATCACTTAGCTTACTTGTTAAAAGCAACATATTATTAAGACATGACAGTAATATGGGTGCAAAATGTACTAGCCCCATATAATATACTCAGGCCTATATGCACATATGAACCTGCCGGTCTGTGTCCAATAGAAAGCTGCAGAGCATGGAGTTTTTTTTAAACAAGTACAAGGTCACATGCGCAAAAATAGTGTGTGTGTGTGTGTGTGTGTGTGTGTGTGTGTGTGTGTGTGTGTGTGTGTGTGTGTGTGTGTGTGTGCATTGCAACCCGGTCTCCACAGAAAATTGTGGTTCGTCTTTGCGTATGTGTGAGTGAGTGAGTGAGGGAGAGAGAGAGACGAGAGAGAAAGAAAGAGAGGGAGAGAGAGAGACAGAGACAGACAGACGGACGGACGGACGGACGGACGGACGGACGGACGGACGGATAAAACACAGTAGGCCTATGTATATAGGCAGAACAACAAATAGCCTAGCCTAGACCTACAACCGGGTTGCTCGCTCCTACTGGAGGCTGGAGCGTTGGCACCATGAGTCTGTCGGGGGGAGCGTGTCGCTGAGAGACTTGTTTTTTCATTGTCGAAATACCGTGCTGCCTTGTCGCAATACCGTGCCGTCTTGTCGAACTGTTGTTGTGTCGGACAGTTGTCGTGTCGAAACATTGCCGTCCTTTTTTTCGAAAAAGGGTGCCGTCGAAACAGCGGCGCCGAAATCTCTAAGTCGAACTATCGGCGCGTCGAAATTGCGGGCCGTCGAACAAATGACACGTCGAAATAGCGACACGCTCCCCAGACGACAACGTCAACATCCCCAAACGGATTCCAAAGAAGGGCTACCGTAACTGGATTGAAGGGTACATCCACAATATTCAAGTTGAGTTAGCTTGCAATGTTACTGTATACAAAGACCTGGGGAGGCTCTCTCCATTCCGACATGTCGCCACTCCGAAATTGACTTCTTATTGTCGGAGTGGCGACACTCCCATAGGGGTTAGGTTTAGGGACCTGCTACAGTATCTGTGCAGTGCTTGCTCCGCCATCATATTAACTTACTGTATCGTATTTTTTTACGATACAGTACTGATTTTTTACATGTTAATCCTGAAACAATCTAACAACAAAAAATCTTTGTACACATTGCAACCTAAATTACCTTGAATATCATAGATGAACCCATCACTCCAGTTACTGTAGCCCTTCTTTTGAATGTTGACGTTGTCATCTGCCCATTTGTCAATTTGGTCAAAAGAAATTCAATGGTGGAAGATAACTCATATGTTGGGACCACAGATATAAAAAGCTAGATGCCTCCTCTGCCGCTGCAGTTCATTGGCGCGACTGGTAAAACAAGACGGCGGTAGTGCGTAACTGTGGAACTGCGGAAGGCACTCTGCCCCCTCCAATGGGAAAGAGGGAGTCCCGCCAGTCCTGCATCTGATTGGCCTACCGAGCATCCCGTTCTGTGACGCACAAGGAAGCGTCCTTCAGAATTCCCAAGAGCCCCGCCTCAGAATTCCGGAGGCTTGCATAGAGTTATAGGGAGGCTTGCATAGAGTTATAGGGAGGCTTGCATAGAGTTATAGGGAGGCTTGCATAGAGTTATAGGGAGGCTTGCATAGAGTTATAGGGAGGCTTGCATAGAGTTATAGGGAGGCTTGCATAGAGTTATAGGGAGGCTTGCATAGAGTTATAGGGAGGCTTGCATAGAGTTATAGGGAGGCTTGCATAGAGTTATAGGGAGGCTTGCATAGAGTTATAGGAGGCTTGCATAGAGTTATAGGGAGGCTTGCATAGAGTTATAGGGAGGCTTGCATAGAGTTATAGGGAGGCTTGCATAGAGTTATAGGGAGGCTTGCATAGAGTTATAGGGAGGCTTGCATAGAGTTATAGGGAGGCTTGCATAGAGTTATAGGGAGGCTTGCATAGAGTTATAGGGAGGCTTGCATAGGGTTATAGGGAGGCTTGCATAGAGTTATAGGGAGGCTTGCATAGAGTTATAGGGAGGCTTGCATAGGGTTATAGGGAGGCTTGCATAGAGTTATAGGGAGGCTTGCATAGAGTTATAGGGAGGCTTGCATAGAGTTATAGGGAGGCTTGCATAGAGTTATAGGGAGGCTTGCATAGAGTTATAGGAGGCTTGCATAGAGTTATAGGGAGGCTTGCATAGAGTTATAGGGAGGCTTGCATAGAGTTATAGGGAGGCTTGCATAGAGTTATAGGGAGGCTTGCATAGAGTTATAGGGAGGCTTGCATAGAGTTATAGGGAGGCTTGCATAGAGTTATAGGGAGGCTTGCATAGAGTTATAGGGAGGCTTGCATAGAGTTATAGGGAGGCTTGCATAGAGTTATAGGGAGGCTTGCATAGAGTTATAGGGAGGCTTGCATAGAGTTATAGGGAGGCTTGCCAATCCTCTTTTACCAACGCCCCCTGTAAGGGAGGAGGCGTCTACCTTTATATGTGTCCCAGCATAGCAGAGGGGCAGTCATTTCGGAAAGCACAGCTTTAGACCAGCCCTGAAATTACTTTTTTTTTTCTTTTCTCTAAAATGTGATAAAGCCACAAAAGCATTTCATAAATATCAGGCTACATTTCACTTAAACGCCAGAGCTTAACTCTGCATGTAAATAAGACTTTTTTAAATTAATGTGAAGAGAAACCTCACATTTTGCAGGTTACATTTCATCTAAAAGGCTGAATTTCTCAGCTCTAGTATTTCGGCATGGCATAACTCTATAAGCCATATCTACAAAACTGTTGGGTCAATCTTCACAACCAATGTATCATTTTGTAGCTATGATTCCCAGCGTTCAAATGAAATGAAAAGATGAAATTGAAAAAAAAAAAGAATAATAATAATAATCAATGACTAGCCCTCAGCTGTGTTCGGTTACATATGTCTATGGTTGGGACTATTGCTCCATTGTTTACAATGGTTTGTAATGCAATAAGGAGACGTTGTAAGGGACCATGACGGCGGGTCTTAAAGGGACAGTACCTTAAAGGAGACATTGTAAGAGACCTTGATAGATGCTCTTAAAGGGACAGTACCTTAAAGGAGACATTGTAAGGGACCATGATGGATGCTCTTAAAGGGACAGTACCTTAAAGGAGACATTGTAAGGGACCATGATGGATGCTCTTAAAGGGACAGTACCTTAAAGGAGACATTGTAAGGGACCATGATGGATGCTCTTAAAGGGACAGTACCTTAAAGGAGACTTTGTAAGGGACCATGATGGATGCTCTTAAAGGGACAGTACCTTAAAGGAGACGTTGTAAGGGACCATGATGGATGCTCTTAAAGGGACAGTACCTTAAAGGAGACGTTGTAAGGGACCATGATGGCGGTGTAGAAGGTGAGGATCAGGATGATCCAGTCCCAGGTGGTCTTAAAGAGACAGTAGTGCAGGATGATGTGGGGCGGAGTCACAGGAGCTTCCTGTTTGTACTGAGGAAGAATGTCTGAACCCAGCTGGAGGACCTAGGCCAATCAGAGAGCAGAAGACAAGACCATGTGACTGGACCTGGCCAATCGCAGGGCACAAGACAAGACCATGTGACTGGACCTGGCCAATCGTAGGGCACAAGACAAGACCATGTGACTGGACCTGGCCAATCGTAGAGCACAAGACAAGACCATGTGACTAGACCTGGCCAATGAGATCAGATGTGTTCAGCCAGTCTGGAGTCAGAGCTATAAAGGCTACCATTCATGAAGATACAAAGCTTTTGGTTATCAGGAGGAGGTACTTGTTAATGGTTGTATAACAATTAAATAACGGCATACCTCTGCCAGTCTGGACGGTTGTTAACTGTTAATTAACAGTTCATTAACAGTTAATGAACAGTTAATTAATGTTTAATAACGGCATACCTCTGCCAGTCTGGAGTGCTTGTGGACGCTCTCTCTCTCTTTCTCTCCTTTCTGGACGGTTGTTAACTGTTAATTAACAGTTTATTAACAGTGAATTAACAGTTAATTAATGTTTAATAACGGCATACCTCTGCCAGTCTGGAGTGCTTGTGGACGCTCTCTCTCTCTTTCTCTCCTTTCTGGACGGTCGGCGCCAGCTGCTGCAGAACTCCTTTACTGCTGGTCAGAGCTCTGGTCAGACGGGCAAATTTACCCAACCCTAAAAAAATAAAATGGAAAGGAAAGGTGTTCTTTTCAATATGGAGTCCAAAATGGCAGGCAGGAGTACAAGGTACAGATAAAGGGCCAAATAAAGTCGATTTTCTCCTTATTTGTGTCGCTGGAAAAAAAGCCAACAGAGCTATAAATGGGGCCATTAATGCTCCACCCACCTTTTGAAGAGTCATCTTCTATTGGCTGCTTGAAGGCAGTGATGTCACTGAAGGTGCACAGGAACAACACCACTTTCTCCTGTTCGTTCTTGATCGGAGCGATACTGACGAAAAACCACACAGGCATTCCTGGAGCGAGTAACAAACATATGGTACCTCTGTTACCTCCGTTTATATAACTTCTATCATCATATGAATTCTCCCTGCTCAGCACAATTAGACAACAAAATCATTAACCATTACGAGCAGGAAGATGGATATATAATAACCCCCCCCCCCCCAGACTAATAGCAGAGCCAACTAGTGGTGCTGGGGTGGCGGTGGGAGCAAACAGCGCCTCACAAACCAGGGACGCATACACAGAAAGAACGCAGGATGAATACAGACTCTGGTGACCTTAAATAACCCGCCCAATTGGCCAGCTGATCGACACGTCAACGTATGGCCTATGGGTCTTGCGCAACACTGAACACACCCACATAGTGCAGCACAGTGTGAGCCTCTAGAGTATATCTGCCTGAACTAACCTCGCAAGATACGTATCATTTGCTAAATAATAACTGTTAAAGGACAACTTTGTTTTTTTTACACCAAGGGTTCACATTTTAGATTGTAATAAGAGAAAATGAAAGTTGAGCGTTAAAATGTTTTCATTTACTTCGTTCTATCGTTTTAGCGCGTTTATTGATTTAGATTTCAGTGAGTGGGGGCATGCATACAAGCGGTTAAATATGTATCTTTAGACCCAATAAGCCAGTGATTTCTTTATTACTATTGACAGTAACACTACCAGACCCCAAGTCACATCTGCCCGTGAAAGATTGTGGTGCATCTTGGGAATGGTCTTATTGTGTTGTGTATGATAAGACAAGACAAGACAAGACATATTTAGCCACTTGTACGCATGCCCCCAGCCACTGAAAACAACATAATTAAAATCTTTAAAATGTTAGGGCAGTAAATGAAAAAAAAAAATAAAAAAAAAAATCATCTTTTATGTTTCTTTAATTACAATCTAAAATATGAACCCTTGTTGTAAAAAAAACCTAAGTTGTCCTTTAAATGTTAATAATAACTGGTAAATGTTACTAATAGCAGTGACTTACGGTTCTTCTTGTACATGAGAATCTCATAAGAGTTATTTTCATGATTATCAAACGTCTGTCGAACTTTATCAATGTTGTCATTGTCTGTCAGCTCCCCGTACATGAAGCTGCAAGGGACAAAATAAGAATGATCAACGTCAACATTGATGAGGTCATCATCAACAAACATCAACATTCTCGAGGTTATCATAAACAACACAAGCCATAAACAGCAAAAGGAAATATATGCCATGTTTCAAAATGTACAAAAACTGCCACACGTTGTATTGTAATTAGGGAATTGTAATTGTAAATCATTTTGGATCATCAGATTTCAATGTGAGCATTTCAGTAGATTGATACTATTGATTGTATTGACGCTGTCTCACCTGCAGGTGCTGCTCTTGTGCATGACCTCGGCGCGGTGGAAACCTGACAGCTTACAGAATCCATCGTTGCTGTAAACGATCGGCCAGTCAACGATCTGAGCGTTGCCCAGGACAAAGTTAGTGTCTGGAACAGAAAGCTGTATTATTCAACGAAAAGTTATATTATGTATCATAAAGTTCTATTAGCTATGTAACATATTATGTCACGTAAAGTAGTAGTAAGACGCCGTAGGGCAACATGCAAATTCGGTCGAGGCATTTCTTGGCCATCTGGCCAGTGATGGATATTGGACCAGTTACCCATATATGGAGACCCCTGGTACCCATATATGGAGATATCATGAGTTATTCGTTATGTGAAAGTCCTATGACGACTATGACATCTGACATCATACATACAATCCCATTTATGCCCATACATGGAGATCCCTGTCTGTAGAAACAGCCACACAGATATGGGTTGTCTTGGCCATCTATGAATTCGGTTAGTGTGGTATGTGGCCGATGTGGCCTCCATATATGGGCATTCCCATATGAAGTCCTGTTAGATATGGGCTTAATATTGATGACATCAGGGATCTCCATGTATGGGCATAAAAGGGATTCTGTTAGTGTGGTTCCCCTGACATCACAGTGAAGTCAGAGTGTGATGTCAGAGCAGCAAACCCATTCTGTTAGAGTGGTTCACCTGACATCACAGTGACGTCACAGTTATTGTGTCTGGGGAACCACAGTGTCAGGCGTTAGAGATAAGGACAAGCTGTGACCGTTCACATACTAAGTGAGAGTACGGTCACAATAAATACAAGTCAGAATTCAAGAAGGGAACCTTCTATTAAATCCATGGATTACAAGAGAGAGTATGGTGTTTTGGAGCTGCTCAGAAGCGAGGCACCTACAGATGTGCCAGGCTTCACTGCTCTGTTCTTTCCCACAGGTTTCTTTCCCTGTTCTGCCTTTTGAATCTTTACGGAGAATGGAGTGTATTTTTGCAGAAACCCTCAAATGTACATGAAGAAACCATTCACTCCATTCCCATTGAAAAGCAGAATCCACCAGATATAAACTTCAAAGTCAGAGAAGGTCATGAACATAGCAAAAGAATAGCTGATCTACAAGCTCAGTGTTCTGACAATCCACTGGAAATCTACTGGTCTTGCAAATGGCAGGACATGTGAAGTTTTGAAATGACACATCGGCATATCTTTTAACTACATCTCTAAATCCCTAAATTCAATATCTAAACGTGTAAATCTAAGAGGAACCCCAACCTCAGCTTTTACTGAGTACCTGAGACGAATAACAGTAACACAAACACGAATAACAATAATACACTCCCCCCTCAGTTTGTTGAATTAGATTTTTTTTCGTATATAGTAGGAATTATAAGACATAATACTTAAAGTGGAAAAACAGTATATCTCCAACAGTTTGTGGAACAACAGTATAGGTTTGTACAAGCAATATTCAGCAGACAAAGGGAGCAGATAACATTAAAACAGATGAGGGGAGAGTGCATTGACAATTTAACAGATTAAAAATTACTAGTTTGTGCTTTACAGTCTGGTAAATCAAAACATATATATATTAAAAATCTAATATGGACATAGACTGTTATTCGTCTCAGGTACTCAAGTAAACAAAGCTTTCTCCAACCATGAATCAATAACCAGTCAGTTGCTCAGGCTTATGTAACATATCTGAAATACTATATGACTATTCTACTACTACTACTACTACTACTACTACTACTACTACACACACACGCACGCACGCACGCACACACACACACACACACACACACACACACACACACACACACACACACACACACACACACACACACACACACACATGAATGAATGAATAAATCATGTTCTCTTACCGTTGGATCTTCGGACAATATTTTCCAAGAAAGTATTCTGGGGGGCGACTAGCCCCCTGCGCCCCCTCCCCCCTGCCATGTCTCCACGCTACACACACACACACGCACACCAGCACGCACGCACGCACACACACACACACACACACACACACACACACACACACACACACACACCACTACGTGCCTCTACATGCTTGTCCTATTTGTCTTTCATGGTCTCTGTCCCACTGTCTGTCTGTCTGTCTGTCTGTCTGTCTGTCTGTCTGTCTGTCTCATTCTCATTCTATCTCCTCTCTCTCTCTCTCTCTCCTCTCTCTCTCTCCTCTCTCTCTCTCTCCTTCTCTCTCTCTATCTCTCTCTCATTGTATCTCCTCTCTGTCTCTCTCCTTCTCTCTCTCTCTCTCTCTCTCTCTCTCTCTCTCTCTCTCTCTCTCTCTCTCTCTCTAGCTCTCTCTCTCTCTCTCTCTCTCTCTCTCTCTCTCTCTCTCTCTCTCTCTCTCTCTCTCTCTAGGTCTCTCTACCGGAAGCAGCAGGAATCGCAGCATCCCAGGCTGCAACCATCTGCAGCCGGTGTTTCGCCCACGTTGGTGACCCGTCCAATCCTGTGACCCCGACACATTAAGACGACGCTGTACTTCAGTGTTTATACTCGTGACTTTCACTCCATCAGGGGCCTTCGACCGGTGGTCCATGGACCCCTGGTTGCCCGTGTAAATGTGTCAGGGGTTGGCGACTTTGATAATAGAAAAGGATACTATATTTACACACTCACTCAACTCACTCCAGAGGACCACTATATTTACACACTCACTCCAGAGGACCACTATATTTACACTATATTTACACACTCACTCCAGAGGACCACTATATTTACACACTCACTCCAGAGGACCACTATATTTACACACTCACTCCAGAGGACCACTATATTTACACACTCACTCCACTCACTCCAGAGGACCACTATATTTCCACACTCACTCCAGAGGACCACTATATTTACACACTCACTCCACTCACTCCAGAGGACCACTATATTTCCACACTCACTCCAGAGGACCACTATATTTCCACACTCACTCTAGAGGACCACTATATTTCTACACTCACTCCAGAGGACCACTATATTTCCACGTTCACTCCAGAGGACCACTATATTTCCACGTTCACTCCAGAGGACCACTATATGTATATAGGTTGTATGATTGGTGAAACCCTTTTAAATCATTTCATGTACGCTGATGACCTAACTATACTCTCCCCTAGTAGCAGTGGGTTCCAACAGCTGCTTAATATCTGTACTAACTATGGTATCGAATTTGATATTAAGTATAATGCTAAGAAGAGCATGGTTCTGATCTGTAGAACGAAGGATGACCTGGAAATCAAGTTTCCTGCCTTTTTTCTGTCGGGTCAAACAATGTGTGTGTCAAAAAGTACAAAATATCTTGGGCACATTATTACAGACACCTTAGAGGATGATGAGGATATGTACAGACAGAAGAGAATGCTATATGTACAAGCAAATATGTTGGTTCGTAAATTTCACCATTGTACTACTGATGTTAAGGTTAACCTGTTTAGAGCTTACTGCACCCCTTTATATACAGCCCCTCTGTGGGTGAAGTATAAGAAAGAGAGCTTAAGGAAGCTGCAAGTAGCCTACAATGACTGCCTACGCATTCTGTTAAAGAAACCCAGGAGCACAAGGGCCAGTGAGCTCTTTGTTTCTTTAGGTCTTACCACCTTCATGGCTCTATTAAGGAACCTTACTTTTAAGTTCATGTGCAGACTGGATCGTTCGTTCCTTAAATGGATTAATTGGACTGATGTCAGACCCTGGACGTAGCTCTGTCCGGTACATGTCTACTCTAAGAGGACACTGGCATGAGTGCCTTTTTTGACTCCGGTGGGGCTAGGGAAATGTACTGTTTCTGTTTTTATTATGTTTGTAATGTAAATGTATTGTTTTCTACCCTGTGGGCCCTGAGCCTGTAATAAAGTTTTATATATATTTCCACGTTCACTCCAGAGGACCACTATATTTCTACACTCACTCCAGAGGACCACTATATTTCCACACTCACTCCAGAGGACCACTATATTTCTACACTCACTCCAGAGGACCACTATATTTCTACACTCACTCCAGAGGACCACTATATTTCCACACTCACTCCAGAGGACCACTATATTTCTACACTCACTCCAGAGGACCACTATATTTCCACACTCACTCCAGAGGACCACTATATTTCTACACTCACTCCAGAGGACCACTATATTTACACGTTCACTCCAGAGGACCACTATATTTCCACACTCACTCCAGAGGACCACTATATTTCCACACTCACTCCAGAGGACCACTATATTTCCACGTTCACTCCAGAGGACCACTATATTTCTACACTCACTCCAGAGGACCACTATATTTCCACACTCACTCCAGAGGACCACTATATTTCCACACTCACTCCAGAGGACCACTATATTTCTACACTCACTCCACTCACTCCAGAGGACCACTATATTTCCACTCTCACTCCAGAGGACCACTATATTAACACACTCACTCCAGAGGACCACTATATTTCCACACTCACTCCAGAGGACCACTATATTTCCACACTCACTCCAGAGGACCACTATATTTCCACACTCACTCCAGAGGACCACTATATTTCCACACTCACTCCAGAGGACCACTATATTTCCACTCTCACTCCAGAGGACCACTATATTAACACACTCACTCCAGAGGACCACTATATTTCCACACTCACTCCAGAGGACCACTATATTTCCACACTCACTCCAGAGGACCACTATATTTCCACACTCACTCCAGAGGACCACTATATTTCCACACTCACTCCAGAGGACCACTATATTTCCACACTCACTCCAGAGGACCACTATATTTCCACACTCACTCCAGAGGACCACTATATTTACACACTCACTCAGGGGTGAAAGTGGTTTGAAATTCTTGCCGGAACTGTCATAAATTGAAAAAAAGGCTCTAACCCCCCAAAACCCCTGAAATGCATAGAAAAATGCATTTTGGAACAGTATATTTCCACACTCACTCCAGAGGACCACTATATTTACACACTCCATGCATCATTCATTGTGGGCACGCTGAAAGGTGAGAACAGTATGTTCTCTCAAATCTTTATAGACCAAGTTTATTCTCCTCACAAAACTGTCCGACCAATGAGGAGCAGCGAGCCCACACTGTTTCGTAGGAACAGTATTTCTAGTTCTTAGAGTGAGGAACCATGCATCATTCATTCATTCTTAGGGGTCCCTGGTTCATTCATTCTTAGAGTGGGGGTCCCTGGTTCATTCATTCTTAGAGTGAGGGTCCCTAGCTGGTTCATTAATTCTTAGATTGGGGGTCCCTGGTTCATTCATTCTTAGAGTGGGGGTCCCTGGTTCATTCATTCTTAGAGTGGGGGTTAAGGGTGCAACAATACTTGTATCGATATCGAACTAGGGATGGCCAAATGGAGATTTTTTCTTAACCGATAACCGAAAGGCCTTATCAGTTAATTAACCGTTAACCGTTAAGGAAATGTGTTCAAAAATGCGCTATTTTAGCGATTTAAAAAAAGGAAAATACACCCGTTTTTCCCCATAATAAAGTGCCATATTTACACATTAAAAACAATACAACTAGGAGAAACAAGAATACAAATGTTTTCTAAAAGAAATGTGTTTTTGCAAAGAAACGGTGAGATTGAAATGATCAGTCTGTAATGTGATGCGCTCTCGCCAGGCACGTGCGCACATACAGCAAAGGGGGCTGGAGCCCTTAACTTTTATCAACAGAATTGTCCACCAAAAGGCCCTTCAGCCCATGCCTCTCTAAAATTCTGTGCACTCCCTGTCGGTCGCCTAACTAAACAGCAGCAACGAGATGCTCGCATGTAGAGCAATAACTTTCAATCGTATGACTTTTGGAATGGTTGGATCGGCTAAACGTGATGTCCATTTCATTAATTTTCTTCTCTTTCGCCCGTGTTTTTGTTTGTGCTGATGCAGCGATCATTGAATTTGCGACTCTGAGCTTTGTTATTTTCGCATATCCTAGCTACTCATAACCAAGACGACTTTAGCGTTCCTCACGTCATCAACATGTAACATTATAGAAAGTTGTGTTTTAAGCTCTTCTTAAACGGGATTCAATGTGACGGGGGTCAGTTTTGTAAAATCCAATCGACGACGGAGCATTTGTTTCCTGATGGACAAGTCAGCGTGTACGACTCCAAATCAAGCTGCCTCGCACAGTTGCGTGAATGCATGGATGTTACACAGACTATGGTGTCCAGAAATGTGTGACCACAGCGCGTATAGTTGCATGGTTGATGACTTGATGTTGCGTAGATATTGGTGTACGGGGCTTTTGGTGTGACACATGGGTTGATTTCCTTTTTCTTTTTTTTTATCGGTCAAAATTAACCGTTAGTGCTTACCGGTAACCAATTTCTTATCGGTTTAACGGTAACGGTTAGCCGTTGGCCATCCCTATATCGAACCGTTCAATACAAGGGTGTACCGAACCGCATGACCCTGTACCGAACAATACAATACCACTCCACATCCACATTCCCCTGGAAACCCCTCAAGGACCCCTAGGGGTCCGCAGAGCCCACTTAGAGAACCACTACCCTAGAGGTTGGGTACCGTATTGTTCAAAGTTAAAACAAAAAAGCACGTAGTTGTAAAAATACCTTTATAAATCAAGGACATTTCTGTTTCTTTTTTGTATCGAAAAAGTATCGAACCGTGACACCAAAATATCGAACCAAACCGAACCGTGAATTTTGTGAATTTTGTGAATGTTGTTGCACCCGTAATATATATATATATATATATATATATATAGGCCTATATATATATATATATATATTGTGATATATCCCTATGGAATTCATGGCATGCATGTGCAAATAAAAACAAATGTAATACTTCTCATGGTTAATATGAGCATCAAATCAATATTTCAAATGTGTGTTTTTCTTTTTTTTTTGCACATGCATGCCATAACAATTACACATGACATTTATGACATCATCAACTTGCGACATGCATTTCCCCTATTGAGTGAAAGATTAGCTATTTCTAGAAGAAATAAAATAATTAAGGTGTTTTTAATTTGACATTGTAGTTATAGAGAACAATTATAATGTATTAAGGCATATTTGTCGTATTAGCCAGGGATCCTTTCAAGTCCTGTTAGTGGACCTTGTATCTGGAATCTACTGTCCTGTGCCTTTTACTGCAAACTGCTAATAACGTATTCAATGAATGAATCAACCGCGTCCAGCAGATTACCAAGCGTGTCTATGAAGGGAGCGCTCGTTTTATGGTTAGATGTCACAGTTATTGTCCACGACATTAAGTTATTGTCCACGACATTGCAAGCGGCGCGAAGGCCAGCGGACCTTGGTCCTGCTCTTCGCCCCC
The DNA here is from genome assembly GCF_963921795.1 of Nannobrachium achirus. NCBI lineage: Eukaryota > Metazoa > Chordata > Actinopteri > Myctophiformes > Myctophidae > Nannobrachium > Nannobrachium achirus. The sequence goes on along the minus strand of NC_137812.1, from coordinate 72,996,036 downwards.
GAGCGCCGCAGGCGCGAGTGGCCGCGAAGAGGAGACGGGTCCGACTGCAGTACGCAGGAGCCTTGGAGGGGGTGGAGCCTTGGAGGGGGCTGGCATTGGAGGAGGCGGGCATTGGAGGAGGCGGGCATTGGAGGGCCTTGTAGGGAGCCTTGGAGGGGGCGGGCCTTGGAGGTGTCCATTTCTTAAAGGTATATGACGCTCTGAATGAAACTGAATGAAACTGAGACAGGTTTGAACAAACTTACTGCCCCCTGCACTGAGTCAAACTAATAAATGACAAGCATTTAACTTACTCCTTTTTCTGAATTATTATATTATTATAAAATAATTGACAAGCATTAATAATCATTGAGAAAAAGGTGTAAGTTATAACTTACTTAGAAAAAGGAGTAAGTTAGTCTAAAACTCCTTTTTCTCAATGGTTATATTATAAAATGATTATGATTATTAATGCTTGTCATTCTAATATTTGTTTTAAATAATCATTATTTAAAACAAATATTAGAATGACACGCATTTAACTTACTCCTTTTTCTAATTGATTATAAATTATTATGATTATTAATAATCTCTCGACCACGGAGTGACGGCAGCGGAGGTCCGTGAGAGGTGCCGTGGTCGTGGGACCCCCACATGGTGGCCGTGAGTCGGCCGTCCTGCGGGGATCCCTCGCCGCCCGCTGCGGTCGCCTGCGTTGTCGGCGGCGAGAGACACCCCGGTGGAGGGTTGGACACCCCGGTCCATGCCGGCCGGACCCCCTTCCCTCCTCCTCCGTGTCCGTGATAGACCCCCTCTCCTATCGCTGTCCCACCCCTTGTCTTCCCTTCACTGTCCCCGGCTTGAGAGAGCTCCACAGCCCGCCTCTTCTGTCACTGTCCCCGGCTAGGGTGAGCTAAAACACCCCGGTCCTCCCTTCACTATCCCCGGCTATTAGAGAGCTTAAACACGCCGCCTCTTCTATCACTGTCCCCGGCTAGAGGGAGCTGGCCACCCCGCCTCTCCCTTCACTATCTCCGGCTAGAAAGAGCTCCACACCCACCCCGCCTCTCCTCTCACTGTCCCCGGCTACAGAGGGTGTCTCTCGCCGCCGACAACGGGGCGAACCGCAGCGGGCGGTGAGGGAGAGCACTAGCAGCCACGAGCGGATCAAACATCCACCCTCTGCCCGGGGGAAAGAGCCTTTACGGCGGATACAACCTCCACCCTCTGCCCGGTCCTCCCCCCGCTCTGCAACAACCTTCACTCGCTCAACCTTCACTCGCTCACAACAGCCTCCTCGGGGACAGTGATATGTTTTTCATGTAATCCACCGTGAAGGTTGTTCCAGAGCGGGGGGAGGACCGGGCAGAGGGTGGAGGTTGTATCCGCCGTAGAGGCACTTTCCCCCGGGCAGAGGGTGGATGTTTGATCCGCTCGTGGCTGCTCTCCCTCGCCGCCCGCTGCGGTCGCCCTGTTGTCGGCGGCGAGAGACACCCCGGTGGAGGGTCGACACTCACGGCTACCGTGTCGACCCTCCACCGGGAGACCCGATGGTCACCTCGCCTCGCCGATGACCGTCACCTCGCCTCGCGTTGCCGTGAGTCAGCCACCGCAGGGCGGCTGACTCACGGCTACCGTGTCGACCCTCCACCGGGAGACCTGATGGTCACCTCGCCTCGCCGATGACCGTCACCTCGCCTCGCGTTGCCGTGAGTCAGCCACCGCAGGGCGGCTGACTCACGGCTACCGTGTCGACCCTCCACCGGGAGACCTGATGGTCACCTCGTCCTCGCCTCGCCGATGACTGTCACCTCGCCTCGCCGGTGACGGTCAACGGCTCCGCCGAGGCTATAGCGGCGGGGGCCTCGCTGCTGACCACCGGGGTGTCTCTCACCGCTGATTTATTATTAAAAGAATTAATATAGTAGAAACTATTTACTGTATTATTATTATTACTATATTAAAATAAACTATTTACTATATTATTAATATAGTAAATAGTTTATTTTAAAGAAACGTGTTATTTTCCTGTGTTCAATAAGAATTAATAATCCATGGCGAAAACAGCCGATCTACAAGCCCACAAAGCGTTGTGCTTGCTTGCGTTGTGAGCTTGTAGGTCTGCTGTTGATTCTATTGGATACTATGAACCTTTCTAATCCGCCTCCAGCTCCTCCAATGCCCGCCTCCTCCAATGCCGGCCTCCTTACTGAGTACTGCAATCGGACTCTATTGGCGAAGAGCGGGCCAGGGCCGTGCGGCCGGCGGAGCGCCGCGCGAGTTACGAAGCCGTGGTGAATGCAATCGTTATATTTATGCCCAGGCCGTAAGGCCTGGGCAAGCGCACGATAAACGCAATGATAATTGGGTTTTGGTGCACCTCGCTCGGTCCAAGAGACTACAACCGAGCGCTCCCTACGTCCGGTTCAGCCAATCACAGGGGGCTTGGGGGAGACCGGAACCAGACCGGAACAGGGACAGCCTTGGGCATACGCCAGACGCGAATCAACCAACCAATCAATCTGTCATTCAAGAGGAGCTGGACAACAAGGATGATGTGTTATGTTGTTTGATGTCGCCCTCTGGTGGCCGTTGAGGCTTGGCGCACAAGCACTGCTGCTAAAGTTCATATAACTTCATTAAACATTACAACAGACCTGTATTAAGAAAACTAATAAATACAAATAAAACATTAAAAAAAGGAAGAGCGTTTAAATTAGTCTCCACATTGACCATAACATGAAAGTGTACATTATTTTAACAAAGTGACAAACTACAATGCAATAAAATAAAATAAAATAAATCCTCAGGAGAAAGTAGAACCTCAACGAAATGATTTATGTATAAAATAAACAGTGGCGAAAAAAGTACTTACATTCTAAAACTATCAATACTGCAATATAGGAATACTTTACAAGTAAAAGTCTGGAAAATGTTACTTGAGTAAAAATTTGCCTACAAACGTATTTGTATCAAAATGTACTTTAATAAAGTACCAAAAGTACTCAGTATGCACAATGTCCCTACTAATTATATATTGCAGTATTGATACTTTTACTAACCACCACTGATCATTATTCATCTCAGAAAGTATGTGTACTTATAACACATACTTATGAAGACTTATAAGTACATTACTCAAGTAAAATGTACTTAGTTACTTTAAATGGTTGCGGATTGATTTCAGGACCAAGCTAAAGAAACATCCCTTAGAAATCATGTGATCCCATCGGCCGGAGGTGTGCCGTCATGCTGTGATTGGCTGACGGACGGGTTGCCCGGAGCAACCGCTCCCTATACCGTTAGCTCCGCCCATCCGGAGCCATGGCAACAGAACCAACCCACCGTGCTGTCCAATCAGAGCGCTGCTCCGTCCCTCCGGCCCATGGGACCTTACGACCAGCAGACAGAGAGAGGGAGAGAGAAAGAAAAAAAAAAACACACCACACTGACGTTTATTTACATTTATTTTTTAGTTTAATTTTAATTTAATACGGATATTAATTAATGATGCCTGGGATGATGGATAAAGACAAAGAGAAAGATAAAGAGAAAGATAAGGAATATCTGGGGAATAAAAGTCGCTCTAATGGACATTATTCTGAGGACAGCTCAGATGAAGAACACGGTAATTAAAAAATAACACGTTTATATTCATTTAATCTCTTTATTTTACCCTCATCTGATGACTTCAATAACGCTTTGAATATTGCGTTTTTCTAGCTTTGTTTTCACGCTGTTGTGAGGACACTGTTCTGTAGGGTAGCCTCGAACAACCATCAGCCCCTGCGCTTGCGTTTATTTTATGATCACTTTTATTTACTATCATGAGATGTACAGTTTCATAACAAAAAAACACGCTCGTTTTGCTGCGTTTTTTATATGTAAAATATACATATATGACGTTGTGTTGATGCTTTTGTTGTTATGTATATTATTTCACGTGACGACAGACAGGCAGGATGGTATAGCCTCGAACACCGCAGCCAGCCCTGTTGTTGATGTGTTTATTTATTCGTGACGTTGTGAGCTTATTAATTATGATTTATAATAATTCACTGTTAGTTTATTGACACCAGAAACACTCCGCTGTGTTTTTATATCAAAATAAAATGTTTATACCATGTTGTGAATGTGACGAGTGACGACGGGCAGATAGCCTCGAACACCCAGCCCCTGTTATTACTGTCTCCGCCAGGCCGGAAGGCACGGGGAAACTATATCTTTGCCCCCCATGTCCGTCTGTGCATCTGTCTGTTTTTACCAGCTAATCTCCGGCACCGTTGGCCCGGTCGCAGCCAAACTGTTGCACACACACTCACTGTATGCCATTACAGAACCTCTGCCCCACGTTTTTCACACAGCCTTGTTCTAGCGCCACCACAAGGCAGATTTATGCAAAACACTGTTTTTGACAGTACTCCTACAGATTTTGTCCAAAAATCTAGCAAATCGATACACAGTATCTGTACAGTCATGTGATCGACATAGATCTGTACGATTTTCCATATTCCATCCTGATTGGCTAATATTGGCTTTCAAAGTTTGCAGGATTTGTCCATTTTGAACAAAATGCCTCAAATCATGAACACAGCATGCAATTTTGGTGAAATTGTGCACGCACATTCCCACTAGGCCGAGGAAGAAATGCCACTTCAAATGTTTAAAATCAGCCTCATGGTGGCGCTATAACAGGCCGATTTGTGTTTACCTATAACTCCAACGATCAGTGTACAACTTTGTATGCGCAAAGAGATAAAAAAAACCTTTGCCCTGCATTTTTCACATCTGCCTTTTATAGCACCACCAGGAGGCCAACTTATGTAAAAAAAAAAAAAAAGATTATATTACACCTTCAGATTTTATCCACAAATCACGCAAATCAGAACACAGTATCTCTATAGTCATGTGATCAAGACGGATCTGCCCGATATTTCATATTTAATTCTAATAGGCTAACATTGTCTTCCAAAGTTTGCAGGATTGGTCCATCTTGAACAAAATGCCTCAAATCATTAACGCAGCTTGCGATCTCTGTGAATTTTTGCACAGACATTCTAACTAGGTCCAGGAACAAATGCCACCCTTTTCACATTGGCCAGTTATAGCGCCACCAGGAGGCCACAATAACATACTGACCCGGCGGAGACCTGTGCTCGGAATAGCACTGCTTCTAGTTCCATGTTGTTTCATATCATGGAATCAGGCTTTATATATTTTTTTCCAGTTTTCAAAAATATACAAATAAAATAAAATTACAAATCTGAGCTATTGTGAGCTTGTAGATGTAGATCTGCTTTTCAAATAGATGGTGTATTTGAAGTTAAAGCGATTAAACTGTTTGTGCTGCTATATTATCCCATTTAGGCCTAACCTATAGAATAGGGCTAAATCAGAAAAATTTGCCTACAAAACAAATATGTTGCTACATACTGTACATGTACTATTATTATTATTATTATTATTAAGATTATTATCCTACGTTAACTCATTTAGCTGGGGACCCCCTGGTACCCCTCAAGGACCCCTGGGGGTCCCGATACCCCGCTTTGAGAAGCACTGTCATGAAATGATTGGCATCTTTTTTGATCAAACTAATGTAGATTACTGCCAAGGCTTTTTCCTAATTTTTTTACCAGATTTTCGAGGGCTCTGTGTACACAGCCATGAGTCCATTATGTACACGGGAGACAAACGTCTTTTCTTTCATACGGAAACATGAAAAATAGGTCCCATCCTAATTTACAGTACACTTTAAAACAGAATAAGACATAATAAAGCCATAATAAGAAATATTGTGTTGGTAATTAGAACTAGTATGTTTTATTAGACAGAAACAAAGACAGAATAGCAGAAAGAGCGAATACATTCTGTGGCACCGGCACCTGCCGACCGGCAGTTCGACCATCAGTCGTTCTGCATCGCCCGGCGATAGGACCGGCGGCCGCCGCATGGAACTGTAGGTAGGACCGGCATCGCTGGTAACTGTCGCGGCAGCCACCACCGCACGGACGGGCAGTTTACCGCGACGGGACCTGCCGTTCCGTGCGGTGCCAGAGAATGTATTCGCTCTTTCTGCTATTCTGTCTTTGTTTCTGTCTAATAAAACATATTAGTTTTAATTACCAACACATTATTTCTTATTATGGCTTTATTATGTCTTATATAATCTGTGTGTAAGTTATGGTCCATCGAAAATGGACCGTTTTGACCAGACACGCGACCTGGGAAAATAATCTTGAGATATCCATTTTTCTGTAGTTATAATCAATACAAGTGAATGACTACATTATTTCGTGAGGCATCATTGGAAACTGAGTCTTTTCATGACTCCCGGCCGCGGTAGAGCGCTTATTGTTGACAACGGTAACACGCTAAGACGTTCACTCCGGCACTCCAGGGGTGGAAAGGCTAAGACGTTCCTGGCTAAGTCTTCCGCACTCTAATGTGTTTATTCATTGATATAAACATGTTTGTAATGTATTAAGGTTCATTCATTGATAAAAATATGTTTTTTTTATACACTATGTTTCTATATTTTCAGATGTGGGGATGCGGGTCGGGTCCGACTATCAGGCCAGCATTCCTGACTTTGACCCTGGTGAGTTTAACGCTGCGAGCTTGTAGATCTTCCATTTTTGAAAAATATTGAAGTTTTGTGCAAATCTTTGAATATATACAGTATATACATTTTTTTAATGCGAACATTTCTAACTAAAATCTTTGCTTCGCGATTTAAAAATATATATACATCAGATCTACAAGCTCACAGCGCGGCACCGTGCCACGCTGTGAGCTTGTATATCTGCTATTTTTCAATAGTTGAAGCATAAATAATGCTTAAAGTAATGGTGTGTAATATTGTGTTTCAGGTCTAAATGGGTTTGGGTTAAAATCATAATATTTAAATATCATAATATTTTAATATCATACTATTGTATTGTTGTTTTGAAGGTTCCACCAGGTACACAGACAGAGACAGTGGAGGGATGCTGGTCTGGTCTCCTTATCATTGTATCCTGGACTCTAAATGTACGTTTATTACAGAGAACACTGTTACTGAACAAACACTCTATAGCAATGATTACTGTCACAATATAGAGCTATTTAACACTGTTACTGAACAAACACTCTATAGCAACGATTACTGTCACAATATAGAGCTATTTAACACTGTTACTGAACAAACACTCTATAGCAATGATTACTGTCACAATATAGAGCTATTTAACACTGTTACTGAACAAACACTCTATAGCAACGATTACTGTCACAATATAGAGCTATTTAACACTGTTACTGAACAAACACTCTATAGCAAGGATTACTGTCACAATATAGAGCTATTTAACACTGTTACTGAACAAACACTCTATAGCAATGATTACTATCACAATATAGAGCTATTTAACACTGTTACTGAACAAACACTCTATAGCAATGATTACTGTCACAATGTAGAGCTATTTAACACTGTTACTGAACAAACACTATATAGCAATGATTACTGTCACAATATAGAGCTATTTAACACTGTTACTGACCAAACACTATATAGCAATGATTACTGTCACAATATAGAGCTATTTAACACTGTTACTGACCAAACACTATATAGCAATGATTACTGTCACAATATAGAGCTGTTTAACACTGTTACTGAACAAACACTCTATAGCAATGACTACTGTCACAATATAGAGCTATTTAACACTGTTACTGAACACACACTCTATAGCAATGATTACTGTCACAATATAGAGCTATTTAACACTGTTACTGAACAAACACTCTATAGCAATGATTACTGTCACAATATAGAGCTATTTAACACTGTTACTGAACAAACACTCTATAGCAATGATTCCTGTCACAATATAGAGCTATTTAACACTGTTACTGAACAAACACTCTATAGCAATGATTACTGTCACAATATAGAGCTATTTAACACTGTTACTGAACAAACACTCTATAGCAATGATTACTGTCACAATATAGAGCTATTTAACACTGCTACTGAACAAACACTCTATAGCAAGGATTACTGTCACAATATAGAGCTATTTAACACTGTTACTGAACAAACACTCTATAGCAATGATTACTGTCACAATATAGAGCTATTTAACACTGCTACTGAACAAACACTCTATAGCAAGGATTACTGTCACAATATAGAGCTATTTAACACTGTTACTGAACAAACACTCTATAGCGATGATTACTGTCACAATATAGAGGTATTTACTGTAACACAGTTACTCAACAAACACTCTATAGCAATGATTACTCTCACAATATAGAGCTATTAAATTAGCTATTACAGTATTTATACATTTCAGTGGATGTGGTATTAAAGTATTTATACTTATTACATTTAAGTGGCTGTGGTATTAAAGTATTTATACTTATTACATTCCAGTGGATGAATACATTGCCATTGCCAAGGAGAAGCATGGATACAACGTGGAACAAGTAGGTATTTCATAATAATAATTAATTGGTAACCATTTATTTGAGATAATCACAGTTATTTTTTTCATAATCGTTTCCATGTTGATAAATGTTGATATAATTTCAAACATTTCCCCCAGAATAGCAGAAATAGCTGCTAAAATGACCCCAAACATGTTGGAAAGTGAACTATTATTGTTTTAGCTTTGGGTCGATCCAAAACGTCTTTCTTCTTCATGACCAAGATTAGTGTGGTCACTCACTATTGCAAGGTCTTTCCTGACAGGTGCCTATAGACAGTTTACAGTTTACAGTTTAGGCAGACGCTTTTAATCCAAAGCGACTTACAATAAGCAGATAAAACATCACTATAATAAACAAGATTATATGTCATACATCAACAGCAATATAACAAATGCAAATGAATATCTATCTAGAAAAAACAATATAATCCGTAAAGAAAAAAAAAGTTTCTAAAAAACCTAAAAACAAATGCTAACTAGCTTCATGTATGGTCATTGATTTTTCCAGTTGTGCTAAGGGTTTAGGTGGAGTCTGAAAAGGTGAGTCCTCAGTCCACGTCGAAAGCTAGCGAGTGAGTCCGTTGTTCTAAGTGCGACAGGAAGTTTATTCCACAACTTGGGGGCCAGGAGGGCAAACTGTCTCGGACAAGTGGATTTTTGCCCTGGGGTTTTTAGCGAGGGTTCTGTCAGCATCCCTGTGTTGGCTGATCTCAGTGAACGGGTGGGGGTGTAGGGGTTGATCAGGTTTTGGAGGTATGGAGGAGCCATACCTTTGGCTGCTTTGAAGGTCAGCATCAGCGTTTTGTATTCCGTGCGGGCCGCAACCGGGAGCCAGTGGAGGCTGCGGAGAAGGGGAGAGACATGTGAGAACTTAGGCTGGTTGAAGACCAGTCGTGCCGTGGCATTTTGCATCAGTTGGAGAGGTTTAAGTGCACATGCTGGGAGGCCAGGGTAGGTACCGGGGTCCAGGGCCTGACAGTATATTACTGTACCCTTGAGCTCTGTATCTTAGTTATAAAGAGTAGACCTGGATTCTTCAAGTTCTTCAGTTGTCGGGCCGCTTTAGAAAGTCGGGCCTACCGGGATTGTTTCTCGGCGAGTACGATAGGGAATACAGTTCTGTTGAATCTCTATTTCAATATTATACAACACAATATCTCTTGTGCGGTAGAGTTGGATGGTCGAAGGTCTCCTACACATACACGACTTGTAAACATGGTATATTCCAAATAATACTTACTTCACAAGTATTCCACAATCTCTCTTTTTATACTATCAGATATGATATCACTCTTCAGTGTGACATCGTATTTTCTAGTTAGGTTGTTTCCTTTGTAACATTCTTCATTGCGTGCGTGCGTGCGTGCGTGCGTGCGTGCGTGCGTGTGTGTGTGCGTCCAGGCGCTAGGCATGCTGTTCTGGCACAAGCACAACATAGAGAAGTCCCTGGCGGATCTTCCAAACTTCACGCCGTTCCCAGACGAGTGGACCGTAGAGGACAAGGTTCTGTTCGAACAGGCCTTCAGCTTCCATGGCAAGAGCTTCCACAGGATCCAACAGATGGTAAAACAAAACCCCAGCAGCCTCCAACACACAACACCACAGCTGCCTCCAACACACAACACCCCAGCAGCCTCCAACACACAACACCCCAGCAGCCTCCGACACACAACACCCCAGCAGCCTCCAACACACAACACCCCAGCAGCCTCCGACACACAACACCCCAGCAGCCTCCAACACACAACACCCCAGCAGCCTCCAACACACAACACCCCAGCAGCCTCCAACACACAACACCCTCATTTCGTTAGTTTCTGTAACTGACCTTATTCACACCGCGGCCATCTTGGATCACATGACCACATGGGGTGTAGAGATGGGACGTTCGTGAACGAATCGAGTCTTTTGAACGGCTCTTTGAAATGAACGATGGGATCCGGTTCTCAGTAGGGCCGTTCCTTTCTAAATGAACACATTGGCTTAGTTATCCCCTCTGGATGCCCAGGCCCACCACCATTCTATTGCACACGGCCCTGCTGCGTCAGTGCATGCGTAATGACGTCACTTGGTCACATGACCATAGGAAGTTTTGTTCTTCACCTAGTGTGGGCCAGTGTTGTATTTAGCTATTGATTGCCGATCTAATTTGGTCATGTTTCCAGCCACGCCCGGAGTTTTAGCCATAAAAACAAACATCAGAGATAAAGGGCTTTAAAGATGGGGAAATGCATTGGAGTATATGGAGAAAAACGGCCGCGCGATGCTCTCAGCATCCAATGGAAACAACCCGCGGTGATTGAGCTCCGACCTTACGGTGAGATTTAATTAAGTGTGCCTGCTATGCAATAGCAAAACACTTATTGTAATCCGCCATACTTAATTAATTAAGTCTTTCGCCACGAATTTCTGCACGTAATAACTGCCGCACAATTTACGCCACCGCCGCAATATATACATCAAAACGTGCGGCTCGGCCGGGAATGGTGTGCTATTACTTTTCTTTCCGATCCGCGTTACCATTGCGACGTAATTCGCAAAAAACGACGCCAAAAAACCCCATTGACTTAGAATGGGGGAAACTTCGGCACGTAATAACTGCCGCACGATTTACGCCACCCCCGCAATATATACATCAAAATGTGCGGCTCGGCCGGGAATGGTGTGCTATTACTTTTCTTTCCGATCCGCTTTACGATTGCGATGTAATTCGCAAAAAACAACGCCCAAAAACTCCATTGACTTTGAATGGGGGACTCCGAAAAAAACCCAGAAACTTTGGCGCCACATAACTCTGCCATACTTTTGCCTAGCAACGTCATTTAAAATGTAAAATGCTCACACAACTTTGGTCTTTTTCCGACCAATAGGGATGAGCTGTAATTGATTAAGCCTCGCCCCCTCTTTAACAGGAAGTGCCCTTCACCAAACAGGAAGTGCCTCTATAACTCATGAACCGTTTGTCGTACAGACTTGCGGCTGGTGTCATACCTTTTCTTTTTTTCTCAATTTTTTTTTCTCAATTTTTTTTTTCTCAAATTTTTTTTTTCTCAAATTTTTTTTTCTCAAATTTTTTTTTTCTCAAAAAATTTTTTTCTCAAATTTTTTTTTCTCAAATTTTTTTTTCTCAAATTTTTTTTTCTCAAAAATTTTTTTTTCTCAAAATTTTTTTTTCTCAATTTTTTTTTCTCCAAATTTTTTTTTCTCCAAATTTTTTTCTCAAAATTTTTTTTTCTCAATTTTTTTCTCAAATTTTTTTTCTCAAAAAAATGTTTTCTCAATTTTTTTTTTCTCAAAAAATGTTTTTCTCAAAATTGTTTTCTCAAAATTATTTTTTTCTCAACATTTTTTTTTCTCACATTTTTTTTTCTCAAGATTTTTTTTTCTCACAATTTTTTTTTCAAAATTTCTTTTTTTCAAAAAAGTTTTTTTCTCAAATTTTTTGAGAAAAAAAAAATTTGAGAAAAAAAAACTGTCGTTAAAGTGCGACCCGTGATAACGGCCAAAAATGCTCCAAAACGCCACTAATTAGTCGAAATGGCTGACTTCCTGTTTGGTTTCTGATTGGCTGCTGGCCTTGTGACGTGGGTAGAGCTGCGAGGGCCTGGTCATCGCTGCTTGCAGCTTTAATTCATTAATCGTCCATGACCTTAATTGGGGCCTATTTCGCCAAACAGGAAGTGCCCCTCACCAAACAGGAAGTGACCCTTGATCTCGTGAACCGTTTGTCATACAGACACGCGGGTTGCGTCAAATGAAATAACGCTAATGCTAACACCAACCGCTACACAAGGTTGCACAGACTTAGCGAGCTGCAGGCACACTTAAAATTTCTTAGAAATTTTCTCTTCTAGTGTTGTTACTGTAAATACAGTAAACGCGGCGAACGCGTCGCGGGCCTCCAGCGACATCAAAGAGTTTGACGCGTGGGCACTCGCTGAGTTAACAGTGGTGTAAAAAGTACTCACATTCTTTACTTAAAGGGCCTACACCATGCTTTTAAAACTATAATTTTTGTATAAATATATGCTCAAAATCGAGTCTTAGACAGGTTTTAACCCTCAACAAACACTGACCATTCTTTTTGTTTGTTCTAGCTCTACTATAATGAGGCTCTCCAGCTGCAATACCAAAACGGCCTCTGTTTGCTCAGGGGCACATCTAGTGGGGTTTTTCCAGAAAAAAAAGAAGTTTTTTGAAAAAAAGTGTTTTGAAAAAAAAAAATTTTTGAAAAAAAAATGTTTTGAAAAAAAATTTTTTTGAAAAAATTTTTTTTTGAAAAAAAAAGTTTTTTGAAAAAAAAAAGTTTTTGAAAAAAAAAAGTTTTTGAAAAAAAAAAGTTTTTTGAAAAAAAAAAGTTTTTTGAAAAAAAAAATTGAAAAAAGTTTTGAAAAAAAAAATTTTAAAAAAAAATTTTTTTTTGAATTTTTTTTTTGACTTTTTGACAGTTTTTGAAAAAAAAAAATTTTGACTGAAAAAAAAAACGGGAAACGCGTGTGACGTCACATGCGTCAACTCTCAGAACAGCACTGTTCTGAGAACCTGTGGAAAGCTTTTCATCTCTGTCTTCCCAAAACCAGAGAAAGACACAATGTACAGAAATAGGACTTTGTGAGGATAGAAGGTGCCAGTGGGACCCCAAAAAAAGGTTTTAAAATAGAAAAAGTGAAAATTCATGGTGTCCTTTAAAGGGATATTTCACTTTCAAAAAAACTTTTGGTCATTTTATTGTTTAATCAGGCTTTTATGAACACCCTGAACAGTTTTTAATTTGCTTGATTCAATATTTAGATATTTGATGTAAATGTTACCAGGCCCTCCTCCTGCAGGAGGCCTCCCCATACACACCCATTGTAACTTCAAACTCCATTGCAACCATGATAGATTAACTCATTCTGTGCCAATCACGTGTATACACGTGATATATTAGCGCATCCCACAGTGCCAATCACGTTTATACACGTGATTCAAAAAAAAAAAAAAAAAAAAAAACTTTTTTTTTTGAAAATTTTTTTTTGAAAATTTTTTTTTTGGACCCCATCAAAACTAGTGAACATGATTTCAATCGCGATTTTGCATGTTTAACCCCCATACAACCCCCATACAACTCAGGTAGCAGACCTCCAAGCTCACAACAGTGTAAAACATAATGGCTATTATCTCAAGAATGCCTGAACGGATTTCCAATCGGATTTTTTTGTTTGAAAGCTGTGAACAAACTGCACAAACCCACAACAATGCAATCCAGGATTGCATTGGATTTTTTAGAGCTCATTCTTCTCTGTTTTTTTCCCATGCATGAGGTGTGCAAGGTTTAATCATGGCTAAGTTGACGAAAATAAGGCTTTTAAAATGCTTGGTAGCCAATAGCTAACTTCAAGCTAACTTCATCCTCTTCCTGTACATGCACAAAGGAAAGTGTTTAGGCAAGTCATGGCTGCAGGGCTTCTGCATATACCAGCATATCTCTATGGGATTGTCTGTGGCACACTTGGCCCCCTCTAGTGGTGAAAGGGTGGCATTAAATGAGTTAATTAATAATTAAATAATTAAAAACACCCGTTATTTTTTCTGGTGACTCATAATACCCTCCTAATACGTGAGCAGGCCGTGTTTTTTCAATACATTTTTTCATTTATTTTTAATAATATTTTATTGTATTTCTTTTTTTTTTTTCATTTTCCAAAAGAATTATTAAAAATAAATGAAAAAAGTTATTGAAAAAACACGGCCTGCTCAGGTATTAGGAGGTTATTATGAGTCACCAGAAAAGATAATGGGTGTTTTTAATGAATCTATCATGGTTAAAATGGAGTTTGAAGTTACAATGGGTGTGTGTGGGGAGAGGCCCTGGGCCTAGAGGGCCTGATCAAATCAAATATCAAAATATTGAATCAAGCAAATTAAAAACTGTTCAGGGTGTTCATAAAAGCCTGATTAGACGATAAAATGACCAAAAGTTTTTTTGAAAGTGGAATATCCCTTTAAGTAAAAGTAAAAGTATCAATACTGTCCATGTATGTGGAAATACTCTGCAACTAGTAGAAGTTTGAAATTAAAATGTACCTGAGTAAAAGTACAAGTGTATCCACGAGTTTCCTACGCCCCATAGTGCATCGCGCAAACGTTTGCATCGATCTTCCGGCGCCGATTTACAAGCTCTCAACAGGTTGCATCTGCGACGCGACGTGAGCTTGTATGTCTGCTGTTAAACCCGGAAGTTTGGTCCGGATAGTCTCCAGTAAACTCCCGCGGAAACTTGTGGATAGGTATCAAAATGTACCTAAAGTACTAATATTAGAAAGTACTCATTATGCAGAATGTCCCATTTCACAGGTTTTCCAATGACTTCGAAAAATCTTTTGAAAATAGCCGATCTACAAGCTCACAATGCGTCGCAACGCGACGCATTGTGAGCTTGTAGATAGGCTATTTTCAAATGGTCAAAAATTATATAGGCTATGGCCGAATGTATATAGGGTTGAAGTGATTTGTAATTGTAATAAAAATCTACAAAGTAACTATGGTAACTAAAATGAGCCAGTCTTTTGAACGGCTCTTTGAAAGGAACGGATCCCAGAGATCCGGCTCACTTCAAAGAGCCATAAATCCCATCTCTAATGGGGTGGCAGCCTGCATTACAAACCACTGTAAACAATGGAGCGATGGTCCCGAAATATGAGTTCTGTTCAACCAATTTCTTTCGACCCAATCGACAAATGGGCAGATGACAACATCAACGTCCCCAAAAGGATTCAAACGAATCCACATCCCCAGTATTCATTCATGGTAGTTAGGTTGCAATGTTACTCTGTACAAAGACTTGCTAGAGTATCTGTGCAGACTAGAGCTTGCTCTGCCAACATATTAACTTACAGATGTTTGCATATTAATCAGGAACAATCTAACAACATATAGTTAACATGATGGTGGAGCAAGCACTGCACAGATAGCAAGTCTTTGTACACAGTAAGGTTGCAACCAAACTTAGCTTGAATATCCTTACTATGGATGTAATCAATCCAGTTACTGTAGCCCTTCTATTTGATCCTTTTGGGGATGTTGATGTTGTCATCTGCCCATTTATCAATTTGGTCAAAAGAAATTGGTTGAACAGAACTCATATTTTGGGACCATCGCTCCATTGTTTACAATGGTTTGTAATGCAGGCTGCCACCATGTGGTCATGTGATCCAAGATGGCCGCGGTGTGAATGAGGTCTATTACCAGACATTGACTGCGTGTTGTCATAGTTACCAGTATGTGTTTACATGTGTTGTCATAGTTACCAGACAAGCCCATCTCCAGCCTGGTGAAGTATTATTACTCGTGGAAGAAGACTCGCTCCAGAACCAGTCTGATGGACCGGCAGGCCCGCAAGCTGGCCACTAGAGGGAGCCACGAGGACAGGTTAGACGTTAGCCAATGAGCCGAGGTTTCTGAACTCCAGGCTCCAGCCATTCAGTCACACACAGCGACCAACCATCCACCAGACCTGGAATTATTTTATACTTTAACTATTGAAAAATAGCAGATATACAGCGCTGTGAGCTTGTAGATCTGCTATTTTTGAAAAGTTGTGAAAATGCTTTTGGTGGTCCCTGGAACTAAATATTTTGAGTTGGGGGTCCGTGGCCAAATACATATAATTTTGGGGGTCCTTGATTTGACAAAGGTTTGAGCACCTCTGACATCGAAACATGACTATTTCAAAAACCTTAGAAGGATTTAGAAGACATTCATAGAATCGGGTCAAACATATTCAAAGACTTTTCACGATTTTTCAAAAATAGCAGATATACAAGCTCACGCTGCGAGCTTGTAAATCTATAGCAATGATTGCTATCACCTATAGTCGCTTATAAGCGACCGTCAGGTCGCAGTGTGATTTTAGGGCAATATGTGTAGGAGCAGTGTCCAAAAATGTGTTTGAAAAATCGGCCTGATGGTGGCGCTTTATGGGACAGATCCATGTTGATGACATGAGTGTAAAATTTACAATTTAAGCATTTATCAGACGCTCTTAATCCAGAGCGACTTACAATAAGCAAGGTAATACATCAATACATCAACATCAATACATCACATGGGAGGAAATAGTAGGCAAATCTAAGAAAAACAGATAAACCAAGCACCTATTCACTAAAACACGTGATAACGTAGGCGAGTGCTACGGTAAGTGCTATGGGCTAAGGTGGAGTCTGAAGAGGTGAGTCTTCAGACCACGGCGGAAGTGAGTCTGTAGCTCTAAGTGCAACTGGGAGTTTATTCCACAGTTTGGGGGCCAGGAGGGGCGAAGAGTCTAGGGTGAGTGGATCGTTGCCCTGGGCTTTTTCGAGTTCAGTAGTTTGAGTTTAAAGTTAAAATAATCCATAAACCACATCTTGCGTGTTGATTGGTTGTTGTTGTTGTCATGTTGTCACAGTGAGGAGGAGATGGAAGAGGCCAATCCCATCGAGGCAAACGACAGCGACTACGACCCCAACAAGGAGGCCAAGAAAGAGGTGAAAAAAACATCTCTCTGTCTCTGTCTGTCTATGTGTGTGTGTATATTAGGGCATTCACCAAATATTCGAATATCAAAGTCACTATTCGACGTTGTTCTCCGAAGTTGAATGTTCGCTTGTTTTTTATTTATTTATTATTGTTTTCTCTTTAAAAAATATATGGTTTATAAAGCTTGGCTAGATGGGAAGTCATAAGAATGAGTTGTCAATGAGTTGTGAATGAATTTGTTAATGTTCTATACCAGGGGTTCTCAAACCTTTTTAGGCTGTGACCCCCAAAATAAACATATTTGAACTGGGGACCCCCACCCTGACACGCACTTGTAATTGTGGGTATTCCATTTATTGTGACTCGGTTTCCGCAGATAAATATTGTACAATATATTGTATAATATCTACATGCCCACGTTGTGAGCATGTAGATCTGCTATTTTCACAATGTTTGCCTCTTGCTTACTTAATATTTGACAGTTTGGCCAGTCCTGTGACTGTCGAATATTCCACTATTCGAATACTTTGAGGTCGAATAATTAGAATACTAAAAAATCACTATTCGTGAATGCCCTGGTGTATATATATAAAACAAGCTGAACTCTGCCCCCTTCAGGTCCCGGTGGAACCTGCAGTCCAGCCTCTGGGCTGTAAGATGGGTTTGGGACGACGGGAACACCAGACCTTACAACACCGCCACCATCTGAGGTCCAAATGTAGACCCCCTAAAGGTACTCATTTAACCATCTGAGGTCCAAATGTACACCTCCTAAAGGTACTCATTTAACCCTAACAACATCTGAGGTCCAAATGTAGACCTCCTAAAGGTACTCATTTAACCCTAACACCATCTGAGGTCCAAATGTAGACCCCCTAAAGGTACTAATGTTACCCTATAACACCATCTGAGGTCCAAATGTAGACCCCCTAAAGGTACTCATTTAACCATCTGAGGTCCAAATGTAGACCTCCTAAAGGTACTCATTTAACCATCTGAGGTCCAAATGTAGACCCCCTAAAGGTACTAATGTTACCCTATAACACCATCTGAGGTCCAAATGTAGACCCCCTAAAGGTACTCATTTAACCATCTGAGGTCCAAATGTAGACTCCCTAAAGGTACTCATTTAACCATCTGAGGTCCAAATGTAGACTCCCTAAAGGTACTCATTTAACCATCTGAAACGAGATGTCGCTCTCGGAAAGGTGCCAAAGGTTACTTAGCATTTTTGAGAAGCTCTATATCTGTAGATTATATTTTGGTATGATGACACTTCCTGAGTCACAGCTAAATTGGTGATATCAGCTGGGGGGCTCCCCTCCCTCCCAAATTCAACATCTTCTTGCTACTCCACTGAGTACTGACTAAGTATAGTGATTGAACGGTGCTTTTAAGTCAGCCAGATCCATGTCTCGGTCTCACTTCAAATAAGCCATAAATCCCACCTGAGCCGACTCCTGCTTCTACAGCAGCACGGAGAAGCTGTGCGCTTCAAACCAGCGCTCCTCGCCCTCCTATTGTCTTCTACTGAAGAGGATTGCATCGCGCCTGTACAAATTAAAGCGAGACTCAATGGAAACAGATCTTTGCGCGCACAGAACTGTCATCTATCAGTAACGTTCTACAACATAGGACATTTTTATCAACAAATTGAGTGGCATTCACAGCAGATTATACGTTTTACTCACTGGTTAATCACTATTATATGATATTTACCTTGCTGGCTTGCTCATTTTAAATAAATCACAGAATGCAGAATTCAAAATATATTTTATTCTGGTCGTTTGCCTCGGGGGTTCGGCGCACTAGCGCCCCTATGGGCCGGCCTCCGCTGATAATAATCATAATAATCATATTTCACAGGCATGTACCTCAGCCAGGAGGATGTGGTAGCGGTATAATAATAATAATAATAATAATCATAATAATCATATTTCACAGGCATGTACCTCAGCCAGGAGGATGTGGTAGCGGTATAATAATAATAATAATAATAATCATAATAATCATATTTCACAGGCATGTACCTCAGCCAGGAGGATGTGGTAGCGGTATAATAATAATAATAATAATAATCATAATAATCATATTTCCAGGCATGTACCTCAGTCAGGAGGATGTGGTAGCGGTATCATGCAGTGTCTCAGCTGCCAACACGCTCCTCAAACAACTGGACATGGAGCTGATCTCACTGAAGAGACAGGTATTATACCTCCTTAACTCCTCTCCTTGCCTCCTCTCCTTACTAGTGGCGGCAGTGGCTCAGGGGTAGAGAAACCGCCTTTAGAACACGGAGGGTTCCCAAAGGGTTCCCAGTTGGATCCCGGGCTCCCCCAGAGTTAGTGTTGAAGAGTCCTTGAGCAAGACTCTGAACCCCTAGTTGCTCCCGGTGAGCAGGTTGGTGCCTTGCTCCTCGTGTGTGAATGGGTGAATGTAATGCACAATCTATGTAAAGCTGCCTTGGATAAAGGCGCTATATAAATACACCATTTACCATTTACTTACTTCCTCTCCTCGACTCCTCTCCTTATTATTTGGTGTCAGCCCTGGTTTGCTTTCCAAACGTAGGACCAACAGCCAGGCAGCTTAGGGTTTTCTTCCAGAGATGTTCAGGGTTAGGGTTACACAACCGCTGTCCAATCAAATGACAGTGATTTATGATTGTTTTCCTCGTATTCTTTTGTTTCAGGTTCAAAACGCCAAACAGATGAACAGCGCTCTGAAACACATGATGGAGGCGGGGCTTGATGACTACAGACTGCCTGAGGTAAGACAACTAGACACGCCCCCTGACACTAGACCCGCCCCCTGCAAGCAGACACGCCCCTGAAACTAGACCCACCCCCTGAAACCAGACACGCCCCCCTGAAACCAAAACAATTTGGGGACCGCCCTGGGGGTCCCGACCCACAGGTTGAGAACCACTGAGCCAGAGGAGTGACTTATGTCATTATAATTATTGCCAGACCCATGAAATGGGTAGGGCTACATAAGCAAATGTCGGTCTGTCCGGGTTTTCTATATAAAGGGTATATATGATGATGACATGATGATGACATGCCTACAAAAGGCATGATGTCATAAATGATGATGACAGACAGGGGGTCTGGCACAACCAGGTTGACCTGGTCTAGTTATTATGGTAATGACATAATTATAATTAATATTATGGTAATGACGTCATTATAATTATTGTTATGGTAATGACGTCATTATAATTAATATTATGGTAATGACATCATTATAATTATTCAAATGGCCTGTGCACAGTAACCGTTGACCTTTGACCCCTCCAGTGCAACCAGAAGGTCAACGCCCGCTGGACCACCGATGAACAACTACTGGCTGTCCAAGGTCAGAGGTCAAATCCCCTCCTCTCTCAGAATCAAACTGTATTGTCACATGACATTAAAACTCTTTAATTGTGCAGTTTAAAAGGTAGATCAAGAATAGAGGTAAAGTGCATTCAGAAAAAAGTGGCTAATGTGCTCAACTCATTCGCAGCATTTTAAAAATGGCCGCCAAAGTGGCCAGGATGCCACAAGTCTCCATAGACTTCCATGTAATGCATATAGTGCACGGATCATGCACGCCCATTCGTGCACAGATCATGCACCATGTGTGTGCACGCCGTTCACAGCTTTCAAACAAACAAAAAATCCGCTTGGAAGTCCGTCCAGGCATTCATATAGCATAATATAGCAGCCATCATGTTTTCTTCAAATGTAAACAAACATGGCTGCCATGTTTGAAATATGGGGTTGGTATGGGGGTTTAAACATGTGATCATGTCCAAAAATAAAAAATAAAAAAGAGTCAGAGTACGGGAATAACTCTGGAAACTCGGGAGGGGGCAGGCAGCAAATGAGTTAATAATCGGTGATGCAAATTGCCATGGATCCAATGCGGCCGGCAGCACGGAGCAGATGTGATCTCTACTGACGATCGGAGTAAGGACTACGGCTCTCCAGTCACGCCACCTTGGAGCACTTTGGAACCGGGACCACGAAGACTGACTTAAAACCAGAGGAACCACAGATTGGGAGATTCTCCTCAGAATAGATAGTGATTAATGAAAAAGAAAGAAGAAAATAGACACTAATCCAAGCACTCGCACATCTACATATGGCCTACATCTTCATATTTCTACTGGTGTAGGTGTGTGTACGTACAGTAAAGACTTACTTACAGGCCATCACTGATGTGATCATATCGTATCGTAGGGTTTTATAATGTATTAACTTACATAGTTTGTATATATTTTATATCGTATCATTCTCTTGTTTCTACAGGAGTATGTGAGTACGGTAAAGACTTACAGGCCATCGCTGATGTGATCTAGGGGTGTGGCGATATGGTGATAATTATCGTTGAGACGATACAATGTCTCCACGATATGCCTTTTCAGAGGTATCGTATATATCGTGATACAATTGAGGGAGCCTTGTAAAAAATCCTGTTGAATCGTTAATACAGAGATTCGTTGCAGAATTCAATCTAAACCTGCATTTTGGTCTAAATCAGTAGTTCTCAAACTTTAAAATGTCAAGGTCTCCACTTAACTCAGACAGTATACAAATGAAACCAAATTTGGTTTCATTTGTATACTGTCTGAGTTACATACTTGTAAAGTTCAAATTAGACCTCCCAAAAGGAACCCAGAGAGTCTAGTTTTTGTCAAGTAACTTAAATAATAACCATAAAAACCAATGTGAAAAAGAATCGTGATAAAATTGTGTATCGTGATACAGCTTGGGAAAATATCGTGATATTGTATTTTTCCATATCGCCCTCCCCTAATGTGATCATATCGGATCGTAGGGTAACAATACAATAACGTATCGTAGGTTTTTAATATCGTATCGTAGGGTTATAGTAGTATAATACCGTATGCTTCTCTTGTTTCTACAGGAGTACGTAAGTACGGTAAGGACTTCCAGGCCATCGCTGACGTCATCGGAAACAAGACGGTGGGCCAGGTGAGGAACTACTTCCACAGGATAACGTAGGATGACGTAGTAAGATGGCGCAGCTGGTTTGCAACAGCGGAGAGTGTTTGCCGAGAGATTTACTTTGAAGAGTTTTGAAAATTGGCCGTTGATAATTAACGTAGGTTACTATGTGATAATAACATTGTTATCTTGGCCAGGTGAAGAACTTCTACAGGAGTTAACGTTAGTAACGCTAGGTTACGATTTGTGTGATAATAAACAACGTTAGATTATGTTACGTTAATAAATAACGTGACGTCGTCTCTTCCAGGTGAAGAACTTCTTCGTGAACTACAGGAGGAGGTTCAACCTGGAGGAGGTGCTTCAGGAGTGGGAGGCGGAGCAGGGGAACAACGGAGACAACAGCGCCCCCGCTGGAGAGGAGGGCAAGCGCAGCTCCAACACGCCCTCTGGGAAAAGCACCGACGAAGAGGATGACGAGGTACCGCTAACTTTTACTGTGTCGATAAAGTTTAAATACCGTCAGTAGAGTGTAACTGCTGTGTCAAAAAAAGTTTCCGGAACTCTCAAAGATCAGTTTTAACTCTTTTAGTGCCAAAAACTTATTTTACGTCTTTTTATCAACGTGGTTATAAAACAATCTGTCTGCGCCCGGATTATTGCGGGCAACGAAAGTGCGGAACGAAAAATACGTGTGACGCTAAAATCGGTTTAGCACAAGATCTGTATACGGATCGTGCCCGAACGCCGACGTTGACATGTGAGCATATTGACTAAGCAGTAATGGACGACTACCGGCTCCGCCCCCTCCAAAAGCTGCCTCCGACCACTATCACAGCGCGCCGCTATTGGCTTCATTCACTTCAATGGGAAATACGGCGGATTGTACACACATTTTACACATTAAATACTAATTCAGTGTTGGACCCAGAGCTTCGAAATCTCTTCCTGGTCCGTCGGTAGGGCAAGGCATGCGTTGGAGGAAGGTGTAGTAGCTTACACGGCTAATGGATCAAAACTATGGAACAAAACCGCAGAGGAATATTTGGGAAAAAAAGGAATGAGGAAGCCCCTGTCTGTTGGACCACATATCGCCGTTTTTTATATAAAAAAGCCGATTTAAATATGAATACCCTGTGTTGGCTAAAAGGCCATTGACCCATGACTACAACACCTTATTTGTTATGTAAAATAGCTACTGATAAAGTAGCCTAATGAAGAATGAACAACGCAAAGTGTTGTATTTCTGACATGCAGCAGTAGACGCAGGACGTGTGCAGGTGCGTCACAAGAGGGGGGAGTGGGACTGAGTTACTAAGGCCCAAGGTGGAAGGGCCTTAATTATTTTATATTTTAGATATTGAAAAATAGCGAATATATAAACTAGAAAGTGCCGCGCTGCGAGCTTGTATATCTGCTATTTTTGAAATCCCCAGATGAAGAACATTCATGTGGGCCCACAGTGAATCCTTGTACCCAGGGCCCAGAATTTTGTGCGACGACACCCTTGCTCGTTTTGTGACTCGCGCGGCTAAAACCTTTCGGAATCGAGACGTTTTAACGCCAGAGATATCAAATGTTGTAGATTTATAAGCAATCGGTATGATAAGAAACACGTAGGCCTAGCCTACATTTGAAGCAGTTTATTCTGGTTGTTGTGAAATAGAGAGAAATAGACAGCTGTAGACTACTACTGCCTACCTCATTCGTCGCTACAGGCTGTTTAAACACCATCACAGATCAAATAAATACATTAACACGCCGTTTAGGCATCAAATTCACTTGTAGGTATATTTATTAGGTTGTTGCCTTTCTTACCTTATGTACACAACTGTCCAGTCCAGTGATAAGTTGCTTTATATCAGATGAAGTAGCCTATTCCGTCAGTAGGAGCGAGATCATTTACAACCGGGTCGCGACGTGGTCGGTAGTTTTCAGCGACCGGGTCGCTAAATCGAGCGACCGGGTCGCTAAATCACCGACCGCGCCGCTAAATCGACCGACCCGGTCGCTAAATCTACCGACCTGCCTGCAGTTTTAGGTCGGTAGATTTAGCGACCCGGTCGGAAGATTTTGCGCCCCAGTCGGTCGATTTAGCGACCCGGTCGCTCGCTTTAGCGACGCGGTCGGTGATTTAGCGACCCGGTCGGGAGGTTGCGTGGCAGGTTAGCCTAACTGAGGTAACGGTCGGGAGGTTGCGTGGCAGGTTAGCCTAACTGAGGTAAGGTTACTGAGGTTAGGTTTAGGGTTAGGGTTAGGGTTAGGGTTAGTAGGTCGGTGGAAGCGACCACCGGTCGGTGGATTTACCTACCCGGTCGCTGGATTAGCGTCCCAGTCGGTGGAATTAGCGTCCCGGTCGATGGAATTAGCGTCCCAGTCGGTCGATTTAGCGACCCGGTCGCTCGCTTTAGTGCCGCGGGCGGTGATTTAGCGACCCGGTCGCTCCATTTAGCGTCCCGGTCGCTCGCTTTAGTGCCGCGGTCGGTGATTTAGCGACCCGGTCGCTCCATTTAGCGACCCGGTCGCTCGATTTTGCGACCCGGTCGCTGAAAACTACCGACCACGTCGCGACCCGGTTGTAGGTCGCTAAATGATCTCGCCCTCTCTCTATTCCGTGGTGCTTCTTGATATAAACACATACAATGTGTTGGTATAAAATGAGTCGTAGCCTACACATATTTTCTCATCTTGTCTCATGACAAGACTTGATGAAAGTAACTCACATTCCGCCCAGGTCAATAACACTAATCATCATAATGGCATGAATCGATCTAAACAAATAAAGTCTGTGCTGATGATGATGACGTTTGTATGGGTTGATGTTAGGCAGGCTACTTAATAGATATATAGATAGATAGATATAACAAATAAGGTGTTGGTGTTATAATCATGAGCCATTTAGCCAATACAGTGTAGACCTATTCATATTTAAATCTTTTCGAGTCAGTGTAAAACGGCTCTGAATCCAGCAGAGAGATTTCCTTCTGTATTCTCTGCTGGTTTGTTTTAATAGGCCTACATATTTTTCTAATTTCATGCCAGGTCTTGTTGACGGATTTGGAAGAGATTTCGAGGCTCTGGGTCCAAAACGCGACATGCAGTGTGTCTGTGTGTGACATTCTCCTCCATTGTGCTGACAGTTTTAAATGACTGAGTGAGGGCTGTCGGACTTCAAAGCTTGTCGGACATAGCGACAGTAACGAGGTCGGAGAGGTGGGGGCGGAGCACCCGGGAGTCATGGATTAACAGTTTACTAGTTTATTTTATATTAATGTAATATAAATTCTCTCCTCAGACGGCGGTTGCGTCATCAGGTCCGTCTCCTGCCGCCTCCTCCTCTTCGTCCTCCTCCTCTTCCTCGTTGACCTCGGTGACCCCTGTGACCTCGGCCCCTCCCCCTCCATTGCTCCGCCCCTCGCTGCCGGCCACGCCCCTCCTGCACCGCCAGCCTCCGCCCCTGCAGCAGCAGCCACGCCCCCTGCAGCAAGCCCCGCCCCTCCAGCAGCAGGCTCGCTTCCTGGTAAGCTGAAAACTTGTACTTTTTCAATATAGCATTTACTTAAAGCTCACCTTTGTTTTCTTTACAACCAGGGTTCATATTTTAGATTGTAATTAGTAGGGGTGTAACCAGGGCAGGAAATTCACGGCGGCCACGACGGCCATGGCCGTCGTTGCCCCTCTCTTTGGCCGTGTGCCCCTCGAAAAATGACATGCTCAAACGGCCACAGTGGCCGTGGTGCCCCTGCTGTCCCATGCAGTGCCCAGCGCCCACAGCCACAGCAGTTCACAATTTCATTGAGGAATAAAGAGGAGATGAAAATGTAGAACTACA
Source organism: Nannobrachium achirus (assembly GCF_963921795.1). NCBI lineage: Eukaryota > Metazoa > Chordata > Actinopteri > Myctophiformes > Myctophidae > Nannobrachium > Nannobrachium achirus. The sequence continues at coordinate 72,970,294 of NC_137812.1, read as the reverse complement.
AAATAAAGACTGGGCTAAAATCTGTCTTTATTTTAGTTCACGAACAAAGACAGTACGAAATATGTCCTGTCACTCTGTGATGCGCATTACGGTCAAACACCTGCTGCTTTCTGACATGCAGCGGCAGATAGAGGCGGGACGCTCGCGAACGAATCGAGTCTTTTGAACGGCTCTTTGATATGAACGATGGGATCCGGTTCGCAGTATAGGGAGCCGTTCCTTTCTAATGAACAACAGTGGTGGGAAAAGTACAACAATGTAGAAATACTCTGCCACAAGTTGAAGTTTGGAACAAAACATTTTGGCTACTTTAGTAAAAATATCAAAGTATTGGTATCAAGTTTAAGTACTGATAGTAGCTAGAAAGTACTCATTATGCAAAATGTCCCATTTCCCAATTTTCCCAATTAATAAAATCTAGGGGGGAAAGAACATTTGAAAATAGCAGATCTACAAGCTCACAGCTTGTAGATCGGCTATTTTCAAATGGCAGCTAGGCCTAGTACCTATTATTTCCGATAATGTATATAGGGTTGAAGTGATAATTATAATCAAAATCTACTAAGTAACTACAACTAGTGACTAGAATGAGCCAGTCTTTTGAACGGCTCTTTGAAAGGAACGGATCCCAGAGATCCGGCTCACTTCAAAGAGCCATAAATCCCATCTCCAGTGGCAAAGCACGCAGAGAGAGAGAGAGTTGAATGGACGCTGCTGCCGTGCTGTGCTCACTCACAGCAGTAAAAGTTACAAAACTATTAAGCGACGATGTTTATCTGTCACAGAGGCATGGAGCATGTTTGCAACATGTTCCAACGTTATCAAGCCATACGTCCAACACGCGACAAAATAAAGGAATAATAAGCCTAGAACAGGCCAGGGAACCAGATGATGATGATGTGATGGAAATAATCCCCCCGCCCAGATGTGTGGAGACTGAGAGAGAATGTGAGTGAACGGCTGTGTACACGTACCTGAACTCTAGTATTAGACAAAAAAACGAATCCATACAAAAATGTTAAATCCATGTTGGTCTACTGTTAGCCTAGCGTGTAGCAACAACAAACACAAACTCAAACGACTAGCCCGCTTGATTGCGCGTGACACTCACGTGTATGCACGTGCACGCAATGCTAGCGTGTATGCACGTGCTGTTTGCGTGTATGCTCGCGCGCGCGCGAGTGTGTGGTACATGCTTATTTACTATAGGCTACTGGACTGGTGGTTCTGCAACTTCTGCAGGTGTTGTTTAGTAATGTTAGGCTGTGGCTACTGGGTTGTGGGTTCAGTTGGATGAACTGGACATTGTCTACTAGCTGGTGTTGTCTTACTGTACTGTACTGTACTGTACTGTACTGTATGTAGTGTACTGTAATAGGGCTGACCCAAAAAATTCGAATATTCGAAGCTTCGTTCGAAGGCACGGTATTCGAATTTGAAAAATAAATTTGAATAATCGGCCGCGGCCGTTTGTCCTTTGGGGGGGCCGCGTGCCTTAGCTTGCATGCGCCTCGCTCCACTCTAGCGTGATAGCGTCACCCCCTTCTCACACACGTGTTAACATTAATAACAACAAGAGCATGCATGAAGCCATCAGAATGGTCGATGATGAAGAAAAAAAAAGAAAAGACAGCGCGCTGTCACATATACACCGACATGCGTTTTGGCACCGAAATGTGTGACACCAATGTCTGAGTAACATCACCCAATGCAACTATGCGATGCAGTCACACATTTCGTTATCAAACCATTGTCGGTGTAACATGATCCATGCATGGGTTTGCTGCATAGAGTATATATAAAATAGAGAGCGGACGAGCCCCGCCCCCACTATCATTTCAATGCAAGTGCTCAGTGGCGTTTTGAAGCAACGGCTACGTGCTAGCATGTAGCTAAATCCAGGTGCATTCTGGGGGAATTGGAACCACCGTGGTTCCAAAATGACGTCACGCTGCTCTCCTCTCCTGTCTGGAGTGGAGGGGGCGGGGCCAAAATGCGCGTTTAGGCTGCAGTTCCAACTTTGGCCACCATCGGGGTTGCTTCAAATCTAGCCCTGGGTTCTGGGGGCTTGGTTTGCTGTCTTCCACTCGCTGACAGACACACAACTCAACGCAAGGAAACAAACAGCGAAAATTGGATTTTACAAAACGGACCCCGTCAGCGTCGATCCCGTTTTAAAGAGGAAAAAAGAGCTTAAAACCCAACTTGCTAGGGTTACGTTGTCGTGGTGTTGATGAAGTTTATATCGGATCTGCTGCAAGCTCAATAGTCGCGCCCGCATAGAGTAGGCTACGTTGTCTGAGCCTGACCATCAGCTTTCGGTTGATGAGTGTGGAACTTTAATTCAGACACAGTGCAGTGCAATTATTTACTATAAAATCTACTATTACATTTGGGACTTGGGAGTTAATCTGTTTGTTATATAGGGCTCGAGTCGCGCTGCAGTGTTTGCTGTTGCAGGCTGCAGCCGCGCTTTGTTACATTACTGACGTGATGTGATTATGTCAATCCTACTTGTCCTGCAAAAACACCTTTCTTTAATGTAGAAAACATTCGTATCTTCTTCTTCCTCGTTGTATTGTTGTACTATTTAATGAAAATAAGGAGCATTATTATGAGGAAAAAACTGGTGTGTTTTCCCTTTTAAAATTGTGTAAATCGCGCATTTTTAAACACATTTCCTTAACGGTTATCACTTATGTAACCGATAAACTTTTGCTCCCTACCCCCCCCCCCCCCGGTCGCCGTCATCGAAGCTTCGAAGTTCGAAAGAAAGCTTCGATTAAGCTTCGATTATGAAAAAAGTAATCGAAGGTCAGCTCTATACTGTAATGTACTGAGATCAGTTGGTTGAACTAGACATTGGTTTATATAACCAGGACAGGTGTTCTGTGTTGTCTTGTACTGTATTCCTAAAATAGTTTTTTTCATCAAAAGGATGAGAGGAAATGTTGTGTGAAATAATTATGATTACATGGCAATCTTTGTCCAATAAAGGGGTAAAATAATTGTAATGATGACTAAAACTAGTCTAAAATGTCAACAGTTTTTGTTTGTAATTAATCTTTAAGCCAAATTAATTATGACCGTCGAGGCGTGGACTTAAAATCACTGTTTAATTGATGGCCTTCCTGCCCTGGCACTTGGCCTTTGTGCCCTCAAAAATTTGACAACACTAAAGGCCAAGTGGCCTTGCCCCTAAAATGACGAAATTCTAGGCCTGGGTGTAACGATACATTTTAATAGCGATTCGATTCATATCACGATACATGTTTTTTTTTTTTTATTATTATTTTTATCCCACGATTTTTGCAACCCATTTTTCACCCAGTGCCAATTGCCTATGTAATCCTGGGCTCTGCTCTCCCTCTGCCACGCCTGGGGAGACAACGGACTGACCTCATAGTTTCTTCAATGCATGAGTAGTCCAAGTTGTTTCTTTTCACCTGACAGGGGGGATTTCCCCGGGATGGACGTAGCGCGTGGAAGGAACACGTTATTCCAACCAGTTCCTTTCCCCTTCATCAAGCGCCCCGGCTGGCCAGGGGGAGGCATTGTGGTCACGATACATGGTTGACGATACGATACATGGACGATATTGGTTCATTCATGGTGATACGATTCGATTTAATGATTTAAAATCGATATAGTAACTATTAGCAAAGAAATTAAATCTGTGTGGATAGTGCAGGTTTTTAAGGGAAACATGTATTATTATGGATATAAATAAGTAGACACAGTGATTATCTGCCAAATACATGGACATTGTTTATTGACAAACCCGCACCTTGACATGAACCCAGAGATTACACACATTTATTGATAGACCAGTGTAGCTATAAGGAAAGGAAAAGTAATTAAATCCCTCCTTTCATTTTTTCTTCTTAACAATGCTAAATACAATGCACAAGTAGGTAGTATCGATTCGATACAATCGATTCTTTGCACTGCCGATTCAATACGATACAAAATAAAACTAAACAATTCGATTTCAGCTGTTTTTGTTCCGATATACTTTGATTTTTTAAGTTAAAAACGATATTTCGATGCAGTTACTATATCGTTACACCCCTAGTAATTAGAGAAAAGAAGAAAAGAGTGTTACCATGTTTGCATTTACTGCTTTCTATCGTTTTAGCCATTTTCATTTCAGAGGGTGGGGGGGGCACGTGTACAAGTGGTGCAATAGAAATGAAATTATCGGGCACGGTGGCGCAGTCGGTTGCGCTGTCGGCTCACAGCTAGAAGGTCCTGGGTTCGATTCCCGCCGGGGGGGGGGGGCGATGTGGGTGCTGGGGGCGTGTTCCCTCCTCCACGTCATCAGCGCCCACACCCTAGGTGCGGTTGGCAAAAGGGCCTTTCTGTGTGGAATTTGCATGTTCTCCCTGTGTCACAAAAACATCCAGTAATCCTGGTCTCTATACTGCCTCCCCCTGGCCAGCCAGGGCGCCTGATGGAGGTGAAGGAACTGGTTGGAATAATGTGTTCCTTCCACGCGCTGGGTCCAATCTCTCTCCTGTCAGGTGAAAAGAAGCGACTTGGACTCCTCATGCATAGAAGGAAGCATGAGGTCAGTCCGTTGCTCTCCCCAGGTTGGCAGAGGGAGAGCAGAGCCCAGGATTACAGTAGATAATTGACACCGGGTGGAAAGTGGGTTGCAAAATCGTAGGATGAAAATTATTTTAACACAATTGTTGCAATCAATTAAAACTCTTTGAAGGTCCAAGATGCCATGGTCTCCATAGACTTCCATGTAATTCATAGTGCATGGATCGTGCACGCCCATGCCTAGATCATGCACCATGTGTGTGCACGCTGTTCACAGCTTTCTAACAAAAAAAAATCCGCTTGGAAATCCGTTCAGGCATTCATGAGATAGAAGCCATTATGTTTTCTTCAAATGTAAACAAACATGGCTGCCATATTTGAACGATGTGGTTGGTATGTGGGTTAAACATACAATTCCGCGAGTGCGATCATGCCTACTACATTTTTTTTTTTTTGGGAAACTCGGGCCTTGGCGGCCTCTAACAACGGTAATAACTTGGGAAACTCGGGAGGGGGCAGTGAAAGAATTAAAAAAGAAATGAAATGATTATTATTCTTATTATTCCTCTTCCAGCAGCCCCGCCCTTCCCTCCAGCAGGCCCCGCCCCCTCTGATCCGCCCGTCCAGCTCCGCCCCCTCCCTGCCCCCCCGCCTCAACCCCAGACCGGCCAATCAGCAACCAGAACCGGCCTCTTCCTCCTCTTCCTGCCCGGCGACGCTCCACTAGAGGCGGGGCCTCAGCGGGACGAGAGCTGCGATTGGCTCCCGTGTCACTCCGTGATGTGTTTGTGTTTGTGTTTTTGTGAGGTCACAGAAATAGAAGGAAATCAAAACGCAAAAAAGATTAACATTTACATTAAATCATATGTACATAGTCTTTTTAAAACACATGAAATCATATTTCCATAGTCTTTTTAAATCACATTAAATCATATTTATATTAAAAAAAACATATTTACATTAAATCATATTTATTATATTAATTCATATTTACATAAGGTCTCAGGTCATCTCTGTAAATAACTTTTTATTTCATTCACTTCCAGTAATATATTGGCCAAACTGACATTTTTATGACATCTCAGTCCTATGGCTCCCTCTAGTGGTGACAATAGGTATCATCAGTCTAGGGTTAACCCGCCCCCCAAAAAAAACAATACTGTGTACATTGAAACTGTACACACTATAAGTTGCCATGTCCTGTCCACTAAACATGCCATCTACAGATCAATCTCAGAGAATTAGAATATTGTGTAAAAAAGCATTGCAGATGCCATAGCCTCTCAAATGTGGAAACTTCCCACTGGACTTCAAGCAACTCTGACTTCAGAAGGTTGAAATTTCTCTATTATAAATCCTTGTTTTGAGTGGTCCTGTGGAATATATATTGTAATATTTTGAAACATGGACTTTTGATATTCATGAGCTGTATGCCATACAAATTCTAAATTTTAACAAAAAAGGGGTTTGGAATAATTCACAGAATGTGCAAAGTATCTAGAATATATGAAAGTTTCAAGAAATATATGAACGTTTTAAGAATATTTACCTTTACTAAATATTCTAATTTTCTAAGATTGATCTGTAAATGACATTCTAGCTTGTCGTTAGCTCTGGTCCAGAGCACTGACGCTCTGACAGACCCGTCTCTAAATGACTAGAGTGGGATTTCTCAGTCCCTACGAGCGCCCAACTTGAGTCAAAATAACCTAAACTACTTCACTACTCACGCACCCACCTCGAGCCACCCAGCGGTTCACAACCCGGAAATAAGCCGCGGTCGAGTTGCATGCGTTTTATTTCATGACAAAAATAATGTATTTTACAGATGCTGAGAGGTTCCCCACCACAGAGAATAGACTTTCAACAACGCAAAACTACCTTTGGTTTGGTGAGTAGTGAAGTAGTTTGGGTCATTTTGACTCAAGTTGAGCGCTGGTAGGGGCTGAGAAATCCCGGTCTAGTCATTGCCTGGCTCCAGCCCATAGACCCGCCCACTCTCTGAGCGGACTGGTTCTCTTGGTCTGGTGTTGTCGTATGATGCGCCTCTTTCTATGGTCTTGGCAAACCAGCCAATGAAATCAATGCAAGACAGGGGAGGGGGTGGGTCTAACTTTGGAAAATCAACAGAAACAGTGGAGGGGGTGGGGGGGGGGGGAGCTCAGCCAAAGCTCTTAATTGCTCCCTTTGAACTTCAAAGGGGGGTTGTGCACACATTGTTAGCATCAAAGACAACGACCTGTTTGATGCCTGTCATAGAGGGGAGGGGGAATGTTTTTGTGTCCACACAAGTCAAACACAACCCCTCCCACCAGATCTCTTGTGATTGGGAATTTCAAATTTCAAATCCCCTCCCCTTTGAAATCTCTTGTCAATGGGACAATGTCAGACTCAAGCTCAGTGCAGAGTCTGAAATCAGGCTACTCTGGACCAGAGCTTGCCTTTTGTCAGCCATCGTTACAAGAGAGACTTTACACAATAGAACAAACCCAAAGTTACTTACAATAAGCAGACATGGCAACACCGTCCCGAGGCCCTGTTTTTCAGACATTCAGAGAAATATGATTTATTTCCAAATGTATTTTATTTGTTTCAAATGAAACTAAAGTAGTTTAATGATGGTTCTAACTGATCTGCTTCTATTTCTGTGTATCTGCTATTCATTCATTGTCCAAATGCAAATGAATTAATTTGTAGATAATTATAGAAACTAACGGAAATTAATTGACAAATTGTTGGACTTAATTCACATCATCATCATCATCATCATTGGTTGCTTGGCAACCATCAGTGCGTAGCATAGAGCATTGTGATTGGTTCAAGCCCAGAGGACTTTGTACAAAAAAGAAAAAAGAAAAAAACGAAACAAGAATTGTGGATAATTCATTAATGAATGAATTAATGATGTTCCAGTGTTGTGTTGTATGTTAATTATGTTAATTAGCTGTCTACACGTTCCTATTTATTTTAATGGTGTTTTAATTAAACGCATCGCTCTCACAGCTCTCCCTCTCTCTCGCTCTCTCTCTCTGTGTGTGTGTGTGTGTGTGTGTGTGTGTGTGTGTGTGTGTGTGTGTGTGTGTGTGTGTGTGTGTGTGTGTGTGTGTGTGTGTGTGTGTGTGTGTGTGTGCGCGCGCATGTGTGCCTGAGATACACTATAGACACTGCACACCAGTACAAGTCAGAGCGGTTTTAAAGGACACTCCTTTAAGGCCTTCGGTAGGGCGTTCCACATTTACTGTAACCCTTTTGCCTAAACTGGTGTCTTACTGGCGACCTGGTGTTTATCAGTAGTCGGAGGCCTTAGGGACTTTTCACACTAATCAGTATAAAAGCGCCACATTTTGCACAGATGTAGCCCAGGGCATGCTCTAATGATTTAGCTAGGGCGCCCGAGTCGGCGACCTTCGGGGTCGCCACAGCGGCCAAATCAATCAATCGACTTTCTATACAGGAGGAAAATACCCAGAAAACAATCTGCTTTAAGTAGGATGTGCGGGGTCTAACTAATAATGAATAATAATAATAATGAATTGCATTTTTATAGCGCTTTTCCAAGTGCTCAAAGCGCTTTACAATGGTTCATTCATTCATACATTGGGAAGTGAAGCGGCGAACATTCGACGCCAGCGTCCTCACTTCCCACATTCACACACCAATGGTGGCAAGCTTGCACCAACCACCTCATTGGAGGCAATTTGACTAACTAGGGGTTTGTCATGATGCTGAATCCATTGCAAGCATTTGTTTTGCACAAAAAACATTCCATGGGCTAGAAATGGCCCCAGAAAACACACACAAAAGTTTCTACGGTTTCTTGGGCTGGATATGGCAGCCTAGCCTCGCAACAGCCAGACTCTCCCAGGAGAGAGTGTGGGAGTCCTCCATAGACAACGCTTTACGATGACATAGTTACTCACTTTGACTGACAGGTCCAGTCTGTAGTCATCAGCGCATCAAAACATTGTCGGCAGAACATCAAATACGTCTTTTCCAGACAGAAATTCCAAAGGTGCAAACTGTTGTTAATTTTTAAGTTATGAGATGCCGTTGATTTCATTTAAAAGTTCGCTTAATGCAGCTTTTATTTGCGATTTGTAAACTTGCGTCGGGTATGAGGGCCGCCATGTTTGTTTTCAAAATGTTAGAGGCTAGAGTTGTAGCAGCCGCTCGACCAACCAGGAGCGCTGTGAGGCGGGTCGCTCCAAATGCAGCCATTTGATTGGAAATTAGAAACCTAAGTTCTCAGACCGAGAAAGGAAGCACATTGGTGATGACGTAGCTTGGGATGGCCGCGCGAGGCTAATGGCAGCCTGGAACGGTTGTTCAAGTGCAGCTAAACATGGCATGTTAGTAAACGTGCCAAAATTAACAATAATGAATTGCACCTGTGCAGCTGACCTGCGGAACCTGGCTGGGAATATACCATTCTGTCAAGATGGGGAGAATAAAAGTGTGGAGAATATAAGTATAATACCTTACTAAAGTGACCATTTTGTTAAATGTTGCATTTGTAGTTATTCTAACTGCAATTTAACAACATAATAACCAGAACAGATAGACAAAGAGACATTCATGGATTTATATTTAAAAGTAACTTTTATTTTCCCCCCTGGACCCAGGGTATGGCAGCTGCATACCCCTGCCATACCCAATTGACGCCCCTGTACGTGTGTGTGTGTGTGTGTGTGTGTGTGTGTGTGTGTGCATGCGTGTAATTAATGAAAGCGGAATAAAAGAGTTGGTCGGGAGAATATTTATTCAAAACTAGCATGTGAGATCATTTACATATTATATATAACATAGATGATACTGCTGGACTACCATTTACATATATAATGATCAATTTACATAATATAATGAATTAATTTACATATAAGATGAATTAATTTACATATATAATGAATTCATTATGTTTTTAATATTCATCCTTTGTACAAACAAATAAATAAATAAATAAATAAATATACGTTACAATCAAATATGTACAGAGTGATAGTACCAGGGTTCATTTAAAGGAGCAGTCCACCCATTCTCAAACCTTACCTTCTTGTGATTGGTTAGATTTTCATGGGCGTGTCCCGAGCCAAGGATGACGGACAGTAGCCTAATGACACACCCATTATTCATTTGATTAGCTACATCACTGTGTATTATCAGCCTTATGCAGCTGTGTTGCTGACATCACTGTGCACTATAAGGTCAGCCTTGTGCAGCTGTGTTGCTTACATCACTGTGTACTATAAGGTCAGCCTTATGCAGCTGTGTTGCTTACATCACTGTGTACTATAAGGTCAGCCTTATGCAGCTGTGTTGCTTACATCACTGTGTACTATAAGGTCAGCCTTATGCAGCTGTGTTGCTTACATCACTGTGCACTATAAGGTCAGCCTTATGCAGCTGTGTTGCTTACATCACTGTGCACTATAAGTCAGCCTTGTGCAGCTGTGTTGCTTATGTCACTGTGTACTAGGGGTGTAATAATACAGTAACTGAATCGAAAAATCTATTTTAATTAGCAGTGATCTACTATATGGATTTTCAAAAGCAAATATCGTACCGTTTGGCTTTGTACCGGTATATTGTATCATATCGTTTTAAAAATAATCTGTATCTAATCGTTTTGCAATGCACATAATTGATTGTATGGAAGGTATTTGTGCCTTGTATTTAGCAATTTTAAGAGGGAAAATGGAGAGATTTAATGTCTTTGCTAAATAGTCACTATCGATTTTAAATCATTGAATCGAATCATATCGTATCGGAACCAACATCGTCCCGTACCGTCAACCATGTATCGTGATACGTATCGTATCGTTGTTCAAATGCATCGTTACACCCCTGCTGTGTACAAACTACAAACTCCGCCTGGGGTTTCCTGCTCCTTTAAGTCCACTGATACTCCATGGCACTGAGCAGAATGTTCCAGGTCACTTGCAGATCTGTTTTAATTAACGTCAGCGACTTAACGATCAGTTAATCATATTTCTAATGAGTTGAATATTAATGGATATAAACGTCGTCATTAACAATACGATTCTCATTATCTGTGATTAAATAACTATTACACAATCAATCAGTGTCTACTAATGAATTACTAATGAATGAATCGATGGAAATACTTACATTCGTTTACATCTTTCTAAAAAAAACAAATACTTTATAGGTATACACCTGACTGTAAAATACTGACTGTGTGTGTGTGTGTGTGTGTGTGTGTGCGTGCGTGCGTGCGCGCGCGTGCGTGCGTGCGTGCGTGCGTGCGTGCGTGTGTATTCCTCATATTAAGCACACCACTGATTTTAAACTCCACACATCAAAAAAATCACCAGACACGCACCACTGACCTCACGAGTATACAAACACCAACACACACTGTGTGTGTGTGTGTGTGTGTGTGTGTGTGTGTGTGTGTGTGTGTGTGTGCGTGTGTGCGTGTGTGTGTGTGTGTGTCTAACTAGATAATGTCCATTCTGAAATGATAGTTTGTATTTGAAAAGCTCATCAGACCCAAAATATGAAGTGACATTTGAGTTTTTCTCCATAGTTGTTACTATTAAATATAACGTAACATATTATTCATAATGTGTGGATGCCATGCGGCCGTGGAAACAGTCCTGCCATGCTCTTCATACCCATGTGGTGGCCTGGGTGGGCGGTTATTGTTTTAGTACACCAGGCCTTGACGGCCAACCCTAACCTAGCGTAGCAGGCTGGCACTCGGGTAGCTCCTCCTTTCTTTCCATTCCATCCAAAAAGTGAATGCTTTCTGCTGATCTGTCATCGTTTTACTTCTCAAGCGTGGAAGAAAATCAAAGCAACTTGTTGAAATAAAGAGTTTGTATCGCTCATTTCGTCAGCCGGCTCTGTGTTTTCCCCACTGGAGCCCGGAAGTAGTCAATGGGGAAAACACAGAACCGGCTGGCGAAATGAGCGATATAAACTCTTTATTTCATCACGTTGCTAGAAAGGAGCTGGTACTCAGGCCTGATTAGGCTAACCCTAAACCAGTCCTGACGTCCTCTTCACTTTTTTCGCTTTTTTTTTTTCCTTCTTTTCTGTAATTTCCTGAAAAGTCATTTTGGACGTGAGGAGGTTTCCACCTGTGATCTGCAGTTCATAATGTTCCCCATTAACATTGTGGATCATCTCCAAGTTCATTTGAGGCCTTTAAGTCTACTTTTATATAGTTTTGCTTCAGTGTGGCTTGGAACTGGAGCCTTATTCACACCACGGCCATCTTGGATCACATGACCACAAGGGGTGGCTACGCAAGCCAATCAGAAGCTGTTGGGTAAGGCATGACCCGCCCGCGGAAGCTTCTGACTGGCTGCGTTGCCACCCCATGTGATGAGGTGATCCAAGATGGCCGCAGTGTGAATATGGTCAATACCGTAGTCATGAAAAAGCTGCAGTTCTCAGTAATGTCCAAGAGGGCGGCGTCGTTTCCCCTCTACTCCTCCTCCAGGGACGAGAAATAATTCCAAAGACGGAGGGGCGGGGCCTTGCGGTTGGAGCTCAGGAAAGGGTGAGGCGGTCTGGAGACACCGAGCTGCAGTTCTCATGAATGGCCTAGACTAGAAGAAGGTGGCGCTGATTCCCCACTATACTTTGGGCTGGAAAATAATGTATATTCTTATATACAGTATACATAAATACAGTATACATAAACAATGTATATTCCATTCAAATGGATGTATATTCCATTGGAATCGCTGTTCGCTCCCCTTCCACCCGATAACACGATAACATAACACCTTTTTTTTCCCTGGTTCCATAATATCATAACATGATATGTTATGTTATATTATATAACATATGCCATAACATAATTAATAATTCCAAACACGGTGGATTTCAATCGGCTGAAATAGTGTCTTCAAGATGGATTCCGTACGGATGCTCCGTTTCCAGTGTTCAGAGTCCGACAGAGAAAACCAGTGTAGTGACGTCAACCTTCTCTTTCTAGATAGCATTCCTCTCCGGTTCCTCTCTGGTTCCGTCGCGGGAGCGGAGATTCGAAGACGGTGGATTTGAGAATTCACTGAAGGCGTGCGTGGCTTCAAAGTGTTTACAGCTCCTCCTAGAGGCCCGAAGGAGACATTACAGCTCCCTTCCAGGTCGACAGATGTGCCATTTAAAAAAATCAACATTTCATGTACTTTTACTGCATTAGTTTCAGGGGTGCAGTCGTCCTGATTTAAAATGAAGCAGATGCGGAACTAAAAGTTCCTATGATTGGCCGCTAGTTGCGCTGTTCTGGCACCAGAAGCAACATGTTCTTCATAGGATTCCTTCCATTTCCGCCGAACTTTTACATTAGATTTTTCTTACCTTAATAAACATTGTCATAAATACTTTATGGTTCCTGTCGCTATTTTAAAGCCTCGTTTCAATCTCCATGATATGTGTTTTGTGAAAATATGATCCAATTTATGTTATATTTGATGTTATAGCAGGGTATGCTGTAGGAGGGGCTTGCGATCATAGGCTTGTGAGGATTCTTCTTCGTGTGTTTTATTTTCGGCAAGCTCAAGACAATGTCCCATGTATCCCTGTGGTTGCACGTGACCGTTGGCAGCCAATAGCATTCCAGATGGTATCATTTCTACCAATGAACGTTGATTTCTACAATGATGGCGTCACCCGTACAGCGGTCAAAAAAGCTTCATTTGCGCAGCATAGAAACCAATGGCTTCCCACCGTCCATATTGTTTTACAGTCTATGGTTTGTTTCTGGAAACACTTGTTTTCCAAGGTTCTTTTCACTGTTTGCTCGTTCTTCTCTTTTGTTAATGAAAACAAAAGGCACTTTTCGACTCTTCTTTTCATTGGAAATAAGAATCCGAGTATAGCATTTACATAACAACACCTTTACAAAATGCCCTCCTTTCTCACTGTCACTGTCCTAACTATTTACTGACGATCCACTGTCCTGCCGATGGCGTGACGGGGTGAAGTTCTCAAGTAGCACATCTCTACATGCTTCAGACGGAGGACTGGCGCTGGCTCTTGGAGCTCTTGGAGCTCTTGGCGCTCTTGGAGGCTCCCAGGAAGGCTCTGACGGTGCACAGACACCCCGAGGCCACACACAGGCCCAGCGAGGCCCAGGCCAGCCACATGGACCAGCCGTAGCCGTGCTCCACGTCCCCCGGCAGGCCGTAGATGAAGGGCGGCGTGCGGCCCAGGTCGTACGACACGCTGGTGGCGTACGTACACAGAGAGATGGTGCAGAAGATCCCTGAGAGAAGAAGAGACACATTAGCAGTGATGGGCAGAAGCTAGCAACAAGTAGCTTAGCTACATAGCTTAACCCATTTAGGCCTCAAGGTGGTTGCACACTGCTGCGTTTTTCGGGCCGAATATCGGAGTGAATTTCGGAGTGCGTGAATAAAAAAATCAACCTCACGTTATGTCAGTCACGTTTGCACACTGCCGCCCGTTTCGCGCACCACTCGGTCCCTTGCTCTCTCTATCTCTCTCTCTCTCCTTGCCCTGAAAAACGCATTTCGCAACGAAAAACGCAGCAGTGTGCAACCAGCTTAAGTCCGATTTGAAAATTACCCACTGTTTTTCTGGAAAACTATTACTCAGCCTCTGTAGCAGCTAGAAACAAAATTCCAAAACTATTTGATAGCTTACACTTTTGGCTTTCACAGAAAAAAGAAATCTGGAAAAAAATACGATATTTTTTTCAAAAATTACTGTACTTCATACTGTACCCACTGTAATACACTATAATGTGTACCCGTCCAATTTAAGTAGTGTAACTGTAATTTGTTACATTTCTCTGGGATAGCTTGCAGTGTAGTTAAGCTATATTTAATCAAGAGTAACTAACTATAGTGTAGCTTACTACATTTTCCAAGAAGCTTGCCCATGAGTGTCGGGAAAAATGAATGATTAGACCAGCAAATTACAATATTGTCCCCAATAGTGAGGGGACATTCAGGACCCTAGGCTATGACCCCCCCTTTTTGCCTGCCTATTTGTTTAGTTTGGGCCTTTCTGATGATGTCTTCTGCATAGTACTGTGTTCTACCTGTCTGTCATCCAGAGTTAATGAGTTAAAAAGGGATCTCAATTGAAACACGCCATAGGCTGTTTTGGGAGTCTCCTTTTTGCGACCGTAGGTCGCAGTTTAGTATCAAAACCTCCACCGGCCGTCCGTCGGTCGGTCGGTCGGTCGGTTGGTCACACGTCACACGTCACACCTTTGCCCTGCTCATATCTCCGCATCAGTATGACATCACACCACATGTGTACACAAACCTTTGTGTACGTTGCTGTGGCAACAGTCTGTTGTTGCTGGTCTGTTAGTGTAAGTTAGCAACCACCTTAGCAACCATGGTTTTACCCTAGCAACCAACTGTTTACCCTAGCAACCAACTGTTTACCATAGCAACCATGTTTTTTTACCCTAGCAACCAACTGTTTACCATAGCAACCATTTTTTTACCCTAGCAACTGTCAAGGAAATTATGAAGTGTGTAGTAAAACATTGTAATGAACAAAAATGTTATTTGATTATAACTGTCTTCTCAGTCAAACTGTGTGAATACTCTGTGTGACTGTGTCCCATGGGTGGATCTCCTGCAGCTGTTAACCTATTCTCGATATAGCCTAGTGATGTGAGTTCTTATATCCTGGTTCAAAATGTGTTGTCACCTGTGTCTTGTTTAGATAAGCTATTAGAACTAGTAGCTGCAACAGGCGCTGTCTATCAAAGGGTGTTAAAATTAGGCCTGGCCTTAAGAGTATAATAGATGAATGTATGACTTGAACTGGAAGGACGATACCCAGGCTGCTGCTGGGAGAAGGGTCTGTGCCCCGGCACAAGGCTGAGGGCAGAGAAGGTTTTATACTTGAGTTGCTTTATGCTGTTTAAATGGACTTGCTGCTATTGTCTCTAAATAAACGGAACATCTACTCGTCACCTTGGATTGGACTCATATTTCTCCTTAACATTTTGGAGGTCCCACCTCGCTGAATTACTCTGTTGGAGCAGGTAACTTCATTTGGATTCGGTTCTGAGATTTCCTGCTTGTTGGACATCGAGAAGGAAGCGTTCTGTGAGTAAGGACTGGCATATGGACATCTGATATGGACATCTGAGGTGATGTACAGTAGATGTTTGTGCAACTTCATTTAGGAAGGCCAAATAGGAGAGCTGGTGCTCAAGCAACCGTTAGCCAAGATGTATCCGGATTATCAGAAACTGTTCCAGAGGATAGCAGTGTTAGAATCTGAACTATTCCATTTAAAACAGCGCAGAGGACTGGATAAGACACTTTGTGCAAAGCAAAAGGACATGAAAGCACGAATAACAGGCCGAACAGAGAGCCCGGTTATCACTGATGATTGGCTTGCACTACAGTCCAGAAACAACGCTACTGGGACTACTGCTAAAAGAAAGAAGGCTGGAAGAGAGAAAACTGCAGTCCAACCGTGTGTCCAGCTGGCTAACAGATTCACGCCACTGCTGGGGGAGACTGGATCTCTCTCAGATGACAGAGAGAGTGCATCACCCAGCCAGCTGACAATGCAGTCAGAGGAACCCAGGAGGGTAGGAAACAAGAATGACTCTGACCCTGAAATTCTTATTGTAGGAGATGATGCTGTGAGAGATGTGAAAGGCATCGGAAATGGTAAAGTGCTATGTTTTCCCAAGGCCAAAGTCTCTGACATGAATGAGAGGATTCTGGATCTTGTCACTTCATACTTAACTGTGAAGAACCTCATCATGCACATTGGAACATGTGACACAGAAGGAAAACAGTCGGAAATCCTAAAGCAGGACTTCACTGCTCTTTTCACCACACTGGGATCCTTGAATGACATGAAGGTATGCATCAGTGGACCACTTCCGTCTGTGAGAGGGGGAGATGAACATTTTAGTAGACTATCTGCATTGAGTAAGTGGCTCTCAACCACATGTAGTATGAATGAATCTATGCAATTCATTGACAACTTTAGTTTCTTCTGGGACCGCAAGCATCTTTTTGATGGAAATAATCTGAACAAGCGAGGTCAGAAACTGTTTGCTGGAAATGTACGCCATATGCTTGAAATGGTACGAGTGCTTGGATACGAAACACAGGAGGCCAAGACGAGGGATGGTGCTGCTAAGATTGCAGTCCCTGTCGAGAATGCCAGAGTGGAAAAGCCCATGACAACAGATGCAGTTGCTATGGAAATCGAGGATGGACTACTAGTCCTTGCCGAAGCCCCGGCCACGACAGGAGCCGACATTGGAGCAGCAAGGAACGACGACCCAGCTAAGCCGGTTCCAGAAACTACGCCAGAGAGAGGAGAGGACCAAGCAGGACCCACCAACCACACAGCTACGATGGCAACAGATGTTCTGCATCCCGCTGACTCAGCTAAGCAGAACTCAGCAGGACAAATCAACGCCGCTGTCACCACGACGAATGAAGGTGTAGCTGAGGAAGTCACCGGGCCTGAGTTCCAGTTCACTATTGATCTCAATGCAAATGAGCTGATCCTGGGCTTGGTCTGGATCTTAATCCTACACTACTCCATCTCAAGGAGTGTGGATGAGGACGTCATGGAAGAAATGGATGCCATCACAGATTCTGAACTGGACAGTACAGAAACGGACAGTGATGTAGAAATGAAAGTCACAGATTCTGAAACAGGCTGTGATGAACTATTTCTTTATCCAGAGGCTGGAACAAACCAGGAGCAGAGTGAAATCTCAATGGACATGAGTTCTGGTGAGGATGATTCTTTTCCCATGACTCCCGTCCCCAAGCTCGATTTGCAGAAATCGCCACCATCTGAATCCACAAAAGGTATGAATAATCTAAAACACACTGGGATTGGAATGACCCCATTAGTAAAACGTATGAAATCATACTTTAAAAAGTAAAAGTGTGTGAGTTAGAATCTAAGGTGATAGTTCAACAGTAAGTGTGTGCACTGGAATACTATGTATAGTCATCTTAAATCTGTTAAGATTAAGAGAGGGATAATGCGATTTTATGTGAGTAATGGATTCTAATGACTAAGATGGAATCAAATAATGGTGTTTTATTTTAAGTGTATTGACATAACAGATAACCCAAGTACTCAAGTAATGTTTAAAGCTGTTTTAGGTAAGCCTACTAGTGTATAGGTACTGTCTGACTCTGTGGTAGCCAAACATACAGGAAGGCAGCGCAAATAGTATTTATATTTTTAGGTTAAATCTCAGCTGTTGTGGCCACTTACAGATCAACTGTCATGATTTGATTCAGATTGGGAAAAAACTTGGAGAAGTCAGTTCAGCTGTCCGAGCTTGTGGTACGCACACAAGGGTAAACGAAAATAGCTGAATGACAAGAACAGTGTTGTCTTCAGGTGACATTAATTTCTAAGTTGAAATAGTATCTGTTGTTTAACATTCAGATATTGTAAGGAGAGTTACATGGAGTTAACTACACGATAATGTAAATCCACTATAAAATTCGGCCTTATAGTTCTGTTATTTCTCATAGGATATCTATATGAATAATGCTGAATTTTGTTAGAGTAGTAAAAAAAAAAAAAAGCCAAAGCGGATTAATCTATGCATTAAGTGTATTGAACTACTAATGGGCAGTATAGAATTGTACCAATTTCCTACATAAAACAAGGAAAAAGTCCTGTGCCTAAAAATAATAATATATGATTCTAGGGAAGAATGTTTCTATATATATAGGGGGGTCAGTGTGGGGTTTAATATTTCAGTTATTAAGTTAATTACAGGCTTAACCAGTGGGTTATTTCTGTAAAGATTTTTGTTTGTTTTTCTCTATTTTAGTTAGTAGTAAAAACACTACAGGTGGTTACTATAACAAAACATAATCAATGTTGAGGGGGTAACGTGTTATTAGCAGATTGGCCCCACTTATTTAACTAATGAGCACTATCCACAAAGTTCCAGGGAGTTTACTGGTATTATGGGTGAGACACATCCAGGTCACAGCGCGTCACAGAGGCAACCGTTGTGAGCTTGTGCTGTAGGTCATACTCAGTTAGAAGACCAAAATGCTTCAGTTTGGAGATTGTGAGCTTTATATTGAAGACTGGGAAAAAAGGGGGGAAGGTGATAATTATCACGTTAAGGTGATATGAGTTTGTTAAGAGAATGGAAGATTGGAGGTATAAATGCTGGGTTTACATGACCAGTTGATATGTATTGGAAATATATTATGTTTGTTGTTTTGTAGGCCTTAATTGCAGGAAGACATGTTTTTGAGTCTTGCCTCTGTATAGTACTAAAGGGAGGAATGAGAGTTTCCTGGCCTAAGGGTCCTTTTGCTAGGTGAGTTAACACTCAGGCTAGCATTAAAATACACGTGAAAGCAGACGGGGTCAAACAATCATATTTGACGGCTGTCTGAGGAGAGAGGATCTCCAGTTTAAGGTACCTGGTTGCAGATAAAACTGCAACAAAAAGCTAGCGGGGTAAATGTGTGTGAATGCTTAATTTGTCTATTGGTGTTTTTAACTTGTCTGCGTGAAAAGAGAGTGAAAGGATGATGAGAGAGAGAAGGAAGAATGGTCTGTGTCTGATGTCTCAAGTGAAGGGCAGACTGATAACGCAAGCAAATTAACAGAATAGATATAGTCTAGAATATGTCTATTTAAGATGTTAAACACAAGACGTTGGAATGTGTCCATGAGTGGATGTTTTTGGGACACAGAAAGAGAGAGTAAGGGTTTTATCAAGTGAATCTCATCATTTAATAATTTTTTTGGAGCTCCTATGTAATCTTTACAATTTTCTTAAACACAAGTGAATGTAATTCTTTGTGGGTGTTATTTTTAGGTGGAGGTATTTATTATTTGGGTGACAAGAATATTGTCACTGCTTCCTCCTAATTGGGAAATGATTTGAATGATTGTGTTTAATGCATTTTGAAGGAATGATGATATTTAATGGACGGCCTGGTTTCCATTGGGGTTTTATTAGAAACTTTTGAGAGTTTTTGTTTATCTGTAAATACATTCTTTGAAGGTGTTTTTCGCCAGACAATTACGGTCTGGGTTTAAAGGGTTCAGGGATTTTCAATGTTTTAAGTGCAAGGAGTACATGGCATGAAGTTATACTTTCAAGACAAGTTCACCATATTTAGTTGATACATTTGAGATTGGCCTGAAAGTTTTCCACAAGTGGTTTCATTTATATGACAGCTTCATATATTTGCTTCACAGCATGTTCTTTTCTCTACAAAAGAAGAGTAAACAGGCTGGCACCTAAAGGGGGGTCTCATCTGTGAAAATCTCAAATCAAATGACACCTGTTCTTTGACCAGGCTGTATTTTCAAAGGCCTTTCAGATTCAAATTTGACCATTGTTGCTCCACCAAGTTTAAAATTTCAAGGCAGAAGCTTGCGACGCAATGTTTGTGAGCATGTGAGCTTGTAGATCTGCTATTTTTAGCTATTTCGGTAATATACTCTCACTTACATATCCAATATGAAAGGTTTGATCTGTCTATTATCCCCCACTTCTCCTCTTCCCAGAATAGCTGGCAGGGGGGATGGAAGGGGGGCAGGTGCAGAGGGGTTGCGGATGTGAGTGAGACAGACCATAATACTGAAACAGGAATACATTTCGGGTTTTACAAGTTAGTATGTATCAAAGTAAGTATTCAAAATATGGAGTTTCAGGTTGCTCAATCAATAATGTGAAATTGGGTAACACATTATAAGTGAAGTTAAAGCAGATTTTTTATCAAACCTCTCACCACTGTTGAGTATTATATGTTTTCAAAGTTTGTTCGCAGCTTTCCAGATCATGGGTATGGCCGATGGTTTCTGCAGGACCATTAACCTATATCCATTATTATGGGAAAGTTGCTCACAAACTAGGGGGGGATAAGGGAACATTACTATACTATTTAAGGAAATATTTTAAGGGAATATTTTTATTTCAGATTTTAATTAATTTGCGATTGAAGACTAGCTTACTGTATGAGAGTCTAAAACAGAGACCTGTGACAGGTCAAGAGTTCTATTTTTCGAAGGATCAATAGTCTACCTGATGGGTACATTTTAGCAATATGACATTTAATTGATACATACTGTTTATTGAGGAATACTATTTATATTAATTTGTATTCAATTTAATTTAATTCTATTTTAACTAGCTGTAGGTAATACAAGAAAGGTATGAGGTTTGTAGTATGGAACTACACCATCACAATAGCATTTAAAAGCAATGTGTGTAAATAATAATCTTATCTTATTCAAAAATGGCAGACCTACAAGCTGCAGATCAGGAAGGACTATAACATTAAAGAAAGAAATTAAAAAAACAACACAGAACTACTCCAGAGCATAGCATTATCAAAGGTATGCCAAACGGTCCAGTGTTTAAAAAGGAATCTTAGGAGTGGAGTGTGGGGAAAGTAATTATTGATGCCTTTATCTTTTAACTATTCAGTATGTATAATTGTTGATACATGTTTGAGGCAATATGTGACTGGCAGCATGTGCGCAAATGCTGTTCAGTCACTGTCGTCACACATGTATGAACAATACAAGTTTTGTTGTCAAGTTGTACATGTATCTAATTTATTTTGAAGTAAAATGTGCTGCCATTATTGAATTTCTTAAGTCTTAAGAAAAGGGGGGGAAAAAAAGACAGTGTGATTTTAAGTGTGAGCGATTTGAGTCATTGATTCTTTTAAAGTTTAAGCTACTGTAGCTATTTAAGCATAATCTTATGACAAATTTTTATTTTATGTAAACTATCTTGTTGATTTTTACAGTATGCATTGTGGGTCTAAGGAAAAGTATAAATGGTATATTTTTGGTTCTAGGGAATACCTGATTTCTGTTGTAGGAAAAGTGTAAATGGTATATTTTTGGTTCTTTTAAAATGTTTTAAAGTGGGGAACTGTCAAGGAAATTATGAAGTGTGTAGTAAAACATTGTAATGAACAAAAATGTTATTTGATTATAACTGTCTTCTCAGTCAAACTGTGTGAATACTCTGTGTGACTGTGTCCCATGGGTGGATCTCCTGCAGCTGTTAACCTATTCTCGATATAGCCTAGTGATGTGAGTTCTTATATCCTGGTTCAAAATGTGTTGTCACCTGTGTCTTGTTTAGATAAGCTATTAGAACTAGTAGCTGCAACAGGCGCTGTCTATCAAAGGGTGTTAAAATTAGGCCTGGCCTTAAGAGTATAATAGATGAATGTATGACTTGAACTGGAAGGACGATACCCAGGCTGCTGCTGGGAGAAGGGTCTGTGCCCCGGCACAAGGCTGAGGGCAGAGAAGGTTTTATACTTGAGTTGCTTTATGCTGTTTAAATGGACTTGCTGCTATTGTCTCTAAATAAACGGAACATCTACTCGTCACCTTGGATTGGACTCATATTTCTCCTTAACACAACCAACTGTTCATCGTATCTCCATATATGGCCATCTCCGTATATGGAGAGCAGCCATAGTTACACCTGGTATTTGACCTTGTACCAGTGAACTGTACTGTCATGAAACTGTAACCGTTTCCTATGCAAACCTCTAATAAAGTCTTCAATCAACCAACTAACACCCAGTACATGTTAATTAACACCCAGTACATATTAATTAACACACAATACATATTAATTAACACACAGTACATGCTAGTTAGTACCTGCCATGAGGAACAGCAGTCCAGAGACATGTTGAGTCAAACTCTCTTCCCAGAAGAATCCGACAGAAGCAACGATGCTTCCACACAACAACACTGCTGCTGCCATGCCTAGGAAGCCTGCGGTGATCCTCCTGAGATCTGTGGAGACATACAGTAGACAATCATAAACATCATGCGTGCAAGTGGCTAAATATGTATTTTTAGACACAATAAGCCCATTCCCAAGATGCACCACACATAGGGCGTTTCAGGCAGAAATCGTGCACTTTATGAAAGAAGCATGACATTTGGCACACAGTTAGAACATGCCATATGGAACATTTTTGGCTATAGGGACCTCGCAGATTTGTCTTGGGAAACTTGTGGGAGCCAATCAAAGTTGGGCTCTCATAGACTTTACTATACAGTACAATAATACAAAAAAATAAATATGCTTTAAGTAGCATGTGAGGGGTCAAACTAGGTGTTTTTCGGGATTCTGAATCCAATGGAAGCATTTGTTTTGCACGAAAAACGTTGCTTTCTGAGAAACGTCCGCCACAAAACTGTGAAAAGTGATGATTCATCGTTAAACCATATTTTTATGGGGTACATTTTTAGCCCAAGGAATGTTTTTCGTGCAAAACAAATGTTTGTATTATTGTACTGTATAGTAAAGTCTATGAGAGCCCAACTTTGATTGGCTCCCACAAGTTTCCCAAGACAAATCTGCGATGCCCCTATAGCCAAAAATGATCCATATGGCATGTTCTAACTGTGTGCGAAATTTCATGCTTCTATCATAGTGCACGATTCCATCAAAATACTGCCCGAAACGCCTGGACTAATATCTTTCGTGGGCAGATGTGGCTTATAGGCGCTAGTAGCGTTACTGTAAAGACATCGCCGGCTTATTGTGTCTAAAAAGACACATTTTTAGCCACTTGTACGCGTGCCCCTACCCACTGAAATCAAAGTCATTAAAATGGCTAAAACAATAGAAAGCAGTAAATGAAAACGTTTTAACACTCATCTTTTCTTTTCTCTAAAATACAATCAAGTAAAATATGATTGTAATGATTGTAAAAAAAACAAAGTTGTCCTTTTGACTAACAGTCATTTTGATCGATTTTGAGATCGCAATAAGAAGTGCAATAACTCTCCCCGTGAAGGTCTCAGAAATGTCCCCTTCCATGACATTTCCTAAATACTCAAGACATATGTTCTCGTTTTTTTCCCCCCTTCTGAAACGTTTCCTAAGTATGAAATAATATACCATTATACCACTCTGACTGTTAGTTATCGGTCATAAAGGCAGGTCTCACCCATTCCTCCCCCTCCCAGAAGCAAAGAGAGAATGTCACACCTTTTGCGCTCCCCATTTGAGAGGTCAATTGAAACGCTAATTCACATTTGGAAGACAATAGAACCCCCGCTGGCAGCAGGGGAGGAGGTGTTGCTCTCCTGGGCCAAAAGGGAGATAATTTACCTGTCAATTTGACTGATAAATGCAGTCAGAGTGGAAGTGATTTGTTTCAGTCACCCGAGTGTTAAAGGACCAGGTCACCTCTGGGACAACCAGATCTTATTTTATTGTTGTGTGGGACACGATCAACACAATCCCGAGTATTTTTTTGTGTTCAATCTGTGTTTTTAGATATGTTAGTATTTCAGCCGATTTCAGCATGCTACAACTGGTCATATGATGCAAAATGCATCATATGACCAGTTGTAGCATGCTGAAATACTAACATATCTAAAAACACAGATTGAACACAAAAAATAATTCAGGATTGTGTTGAACGTGTCCCACTCAACAATAAAATAAGATCTGGTTGTCCCAGAGGTGACCTGGTCCTTTAAGGTTGGGGTTAGGGGTTGGGGTAGGAGTAGGATTAGGGGTAGGGGTAGGGGTAGGGGTAGGAGTAGGATTAGGGGTAGGGGTAAGGGTTATAGTACTTACGTAACAGGTGCCATTCGTCCTGCTGGATGGTTCTGGTCAGGTTCAGAGGGATGTTTCTGAGCCGGATGGGCTGAGAGAAGTGATACTTTACTGTGGTGCACCGCTCTGCAATACCTGGAAGAACCACACGAGGTCACTGTTTTACAGCATGACAGAGAAGTGATACTTTACTGTGGTGCACCGCTCTGCAATACCTGGAAGAACCACGCGAGGTCACTGTTTTACAGCATGAACGGAGAGGTGAGGGAGAAAAGCACATCATGAATTAACTATAGCCATGAATGTACGGTAATAAAACTG
>NC_137812.1:72910864-72940864 GCF_963921795.1 Nannobrachium achirus | reverse complement strand
TGGAGAAGATAACACACGTTCTACTAGGTTATCTTACCCTGCCTGGAGAAGATAATACATGTTCTACTAGGTTATCTTACCCTGCCTGGAGAAGATAAAACACGTTCTACTAGGTTATCTTACCCTGCCTGGAGAAGATAATACACGTTCTACTAGGTTATCTTACCCTGTCAGGAGAAGATAATACACGTTCTACTAGGTTATCTTACCCTGCCTGGAGAAGATAATACACGTTCTACTAGGTTATCTTACCCTGCCTGGAGAAGATAATACACGTTCTACTAGGTTTCCTTACCCTGTCTGAAGAAGATAATACACATTCTACAGGTTATCTTACCCTGTCTGGAGAAGATAATACACGTTCTACTAGGACTAGGTTATCGTACCCTGCCTGGAGAAGATAATACATTTTCTGATAAGTTCTCTTACCCTGCCTGGAGCAGGGACGGATTACCCCACGCAAGGGCCATGGGCCGATCATTTTTTAGGGGCCCCCCACCATAACCCCCCTCCCTCCCGACATGCACTACCCAGCTCCGGTTTTAAGCTATGATGATCATATGTGGGCCAAGAAAGCAAACAGAGGAGGGGCCCACACATTTGATATTTGATTAAGCTAATCCAGCCCTGGCCTGGGGAAGATAACCATACATACATACATATACATGTTCTAATAGGTTATCTTACCCTGCCTGGAGAAGGTAAACATAATGATACATGTTCTACTCAGCCCTTAATGCAAGGAGGGCTTTAGGTGCTGCAGCACAGGGCACCACACGGCAGGTAGGAAGTGAAAGTAGACTCGGCAATCACCACGAGATCATCGTAATTTAGAAGGAGGAAATCGCACTCTTTCGAACAACCATCATTTTGACCGGAGGGTTAGCGACTCACTCCACGGAGGTTAGAGTTAGGGTGAGGGTTAGAGTCGGGTGTCGAAAAGATGACATGTAGTAACAGCGACACGCTCCCATTTAGAAGCAAAGGGTTAGGGTAAACATGCTAAAACGGTGAAACGTGTCAGTGACGCGGTAATTTTCCACAGGTGATATGTCTTGCCCGTGGGCGGGGCTACTATCATGCCCTTACTGAGGTTCTTTCTGGCTAGCGTAGCTGCTAATGTGTTGTTGTTGTCATTCCTTCTAGCTAGCGTAGCTGCTAATGTGTTGTTGATGTCATTCCTTCTAGCTAGCGTAGCTGCTAATGTGTTGTTGATGTCATTCCTTCTAGCTAGCGTAGCTGCTAATGTTTTTATTTTTATTTTTTATCCCATGATTTTATATCCCGTTTTCACCCGTTGTCAATTATCTAATGTAATCTTGAGCGCTACACTCCCTCTGCAAACCTGGGGAGCAATGGACTGACCTCATGCTTCCTTCTATGAGGAGTCCAAGTCGCAAGGGTGTGGGCACTGATGACGCAGCGGAGGAGAGAACACGCCCCCAGCACCCACAGCGTCCCCCGGCGGGAATCGAACCCAGGACCTTCTAGCTGTGAGGCGACAGCGCCACTGACTGCACCACCGTGCCCCCAAGGTGGCATATCTTACCCGTGGGCGGGGCCTGTGTCGTGGACCAATGGCAGGTGGTAGATGGGCATGTCTCTGTTCTTCTGGTCGTTGGAGTCGTTGCCATGACGATCGCAGTTCTCCTTGTGCCGGCGGGTGTCCGTCTGGTACCAGTGGTCAGAGAAGATGGCCACCACCAATAGCAGCAGAGACACAGCCGAGCCAATCAGACTGACCGCTGTCACGCTCACCATGGCCCGCCTCTCCTGCCAACGCACCAATCACAACCTCTGAATGTTTGTAAACAGTCTGTCAATGGGCCAATCACAACCTCTGAATGTTTGTAAACAGCCTGAGAACAGACGAATCGCCACGTCGGAATGTTTGTAAAGGAAAAAATAAATAAAGGGGAATTCCGGGTTAAAGGAGTAGTTCACCCCCAAAATGACTTTTGTTTCTATTGATTACTCACACCATGGAGACTTGAGTTCAATAATATTGTTTTTGTATTTGTCGCATTCCTAAGGCTGGACTCACACATAGCGTCACGCATCTTCTCCGTATCGTCTGAGAATGGCCACTGGGGGCGCCGTACTAATGCATTGTCAATGGAAGGTTGTTTGGTTTTGTGTCGTTGCCGTGTCTCTCAACCACAGCCTGTCTTTTGGCCAAGAGACACGGCAACGACAAAACACCAAACAACCTTCCATTGACAATGCATTAGTACGGCGCCTCCAGTGGTCATTCTCAGACTATACGGAGAAGATGTTTCACGCAAATGTCTGTACAGCGCCTTAGACACAACAACACATCCCCATCTGGAATCAATGGGGGTAAAAATTATTGTCTTAGGAATGCGACAAAAAACTAAAATTATTATTGAACTCAAGTCTCCATGGTGTGAGTGATCAATAGGAGCCAATGAGGAGCAGCCAAAGATTAGATCGTTGTGCCCATAGCCTACCATGCGAGCCCACACTGTTTCGTAGGAACAGCATTTCTAGTTTACAATGCATTAGTACGTTGTCCATTGACAACGTACTAATGCATTGTCAATGGAAGGTTGTTTGGTTTTGTGTCGTTGCCGTGTCTCTCAACCACAGCCTGTCTTTTGGCCAAGAGACACGGCAACGACAAAACACCAAACAACCTTCCATTGACAATGCATTAGTACGGCGCCTCCAGTGGTCATTCTCAGACTATACGGAGAAGATGTTTCACGCAAATGTCTGTACAGCGCCTTAGACACAACAACACATCCCCATCTGGAATCAATGGGGGTAAAAATTATTGTCTTAGGAATGCGACAAAAAACTAAAATTATTATTGAACTCAAGTCTCCATGGTGTGAGTGATCAATAGGAGCCAATGAGGAGCAGCCAAAGATTAGATCGTTGTGCCCATAGCCTACCATGCGAGCCCACACTGTTTCGTAGGAACAGCATTTCTAGTTTATATTAGTGTAATGTCAAGGGAAGCAAGACCAAAAGCTTCACTTTCCTGTCCGCGCATCCCGGATATAACATTACTCACAATGTTTACACAACACTTTACTGGGGGAAAAAAAGATCGATACAGGCAGGGACTTTAGCACTGCTCCACCTAGTGGTGGGCAGGGACTTTACCATGCATGACACAGCCTTAAAAACATTATGTATAATCACAATAATGGCATTTTATTAGACGATTAGTATGACAAACAACAGTATATTATACAATATATAACCGATGATATGGAAAAGAAATAAGTCCATATTAAATCAAAACAAATGGTTCAACTTGGACTGTATTCAATAATTGTACAACTTTACAGAAATAAATATTGATATATAAATATAGGCCTATATAACTTGATACTAGACTGATGCAAAATGAATCACTGAATATGAATTTGATCCAACTTTACATGACTGCTAAAAATAAAACATTTGATGGTGACAAATAGCCGACAAGATTGTGTTGCGAACTTGCGATGCTATTATGTGCAGTGAGCTTGTAGATCTGATGTTATTTCCCTATAGCCTCCAGTAAATGATTTAGGATGATTAGCATAATAATAATACAATGATAACATTATATGATGATGAATGGTAACAAGATATTGGGCGGTTATCGGGCCATTTGTTAAAGGTCCATTTGGTTCCATGTATGCTCACAAGCTATAAATGATAACAGCCATTAATGATATGTGATCAAAGCAGGCCTTACCTTCACAGCAGCCAGAGGATAGTCCTCCCTCCCGGCCGAGGAGGACTTCATGCATGTAGACTTTAAATCCTCCCCGCGGACCCCCCAGTGAACCGGTCCCACGGGCCCCCTGTCAGCCGGTCCCCGGCCCCCTTTGCACCGCTCCCACGTACGGAACCCCAGTCAACCGCGGTCCCAGGTCCCCTTTTACACCTGTCCCACGGACCACCGGTCCGCGGTCCAAACCGTAGCCCCCGGCTACTCCTCGATCCCCTCTCTCCCGAGCCCCGGATCAGAGCTCCTTCCAGCGGCTACTGCAGCCCCGTGTCCCCGCTGTCCTCCTCCTGCCTGGATAGCGGCGCTCCTCTGTCCCTCTAGCCCGGATCAGAGGCTCTTCCAGCGGGTACTACAGCAGCCTGCTGTCCGCCCTATAGCTGCTCCTGGATGTCTGTCTGGAGCGGAGCTCTATAGCGGCGCTCCTCTGTCTCCCTCCCCCGGATCAGAGGCTCTTTCTCCGGCTCTCACAGCCTGCTCTGCTCCGCTGCTTGGATGGAAGTCATCCAAATGTTGTGTTGTTTTGATGATCATTAATGTTTTGATCAGAACAACACGTCCATGCGACGCAGAATGACGTCATGAATTAAATGATTATTATTGCATTAATTAAACACATCAGCGCTTAATCCATCATCATGATGATGAAGATGATGATGATGATGATGAGTGTGTAGGATGTGTGTGTATAACACGCACGCACGCACGCACGCACGCGCGCACACACACCCACACACGCACAAACACTCACGCACACACTGACTGCAGCCTACACACAACTACACAACAGCAACTACACAACAACAAACTACACACCGCCGCTCGCTTGCTGTCTGGGTGTTGGCTGTTGAAGCTCTCTCTCTCTCCCTGTATGTGTCTATGTCTCTCTACCACTCACTCTCTCTCTCTCTCTCTCTCTCTCTCTCTCTCTCTCTCTCTCTCTCTCTCTCTCTCTCTCTCTTTCTCTCTCTCTCTCTCTCTCTCTCTCTCTCTCTCTCTCTCTCTCTCTCTCTCTCTCTCTTTCTCTCTCTCTCTCTCTCTCTCTCTCTCTCTCTCTCTCTCTCTCTCTCTGAAAATAAAGGTTATGTTGTTGCCATGCTGAGGTTGCTAAGGGGTGTGTGTGTGTGTGTGTGTGTGTGTGTGTGTGTGTGTGTGTGTGTGTGTGTGTGTGTGTGTGTGTGTGTGTGTGTGTGTGTGTGTGTGTGTGCACGTGTGTGTTTCTATGCTGCCTAATCTTCACATTTTCTTTTATATTATTATTATTTCTTTATAGGCCTATATTTCTCTTCATAAATTATAAATGTCTGCTACTTTTGATGCACGATTAAAAGCAATTATATAATTAATGACAGACTTATAATGAATTAATCGCAATGAAACACATTTTAATCACATATCACAATATTTGACCTGAGCACAGTGCGATGAATTTTGGTAGACGAGTGAATCAATGAATATATTTTTTAATAAAGTGGAACTTCTGTAAACTCAACACTTAAACTTTTTTTTTTAAGTAAAACAATAGGACGACCCTCATATAATAGGTCCTCAATAGCACAATGTTTTTTTTTTTTATTCTCTGTCCAAGTCTCTTAGGACAGTGGTGTGAGTCGGGACCCCCCAAATTATTTTGTGGGATCCCCAGATGATTGTTGTTGCATTAGCATTATTTTCTCACTCAACACTAAACAAACCAACATAAAGTTTAGAGAGGGTATCTGCACATTTCTAAAGTGACAATTTAAGCTAATGTTCTTCCCAGCTAAGTCTTGCCCCATGCAAGATCTCACTATTTCCATAATGCATTGGTGACTTCGGTTCCTACCGCTAGAAACCTTGGTGTGGTCCTGGACAGCCAGCTATCATTCAAGGCACACATTGCATCAGTCACCCGGTCCTGTAGGTTCACACTCTATAACATCCGTAAAATCAGACCTTTCCTCACCCAGGAGGCAGCCCAGCTCCTCATCCAGACATCTGTCTTATCAAAACTTGACTATTGTAACTCTCTCCTCACTGGTCTCCCGGCATGTGCACTTAAACCTCTCCAACTGATCCAAAATGCCGCGGCACGACTGGTCTTCAACCAGCCTAAGTTCTCACATGTCTCTCCCCTTCTCCGCTCCCTCCACTGGCTATGGTTGCGGCCCGCACGGAATACAAAACACTGATGCTGACCTTCAAAGCAGCCAAAGGTATGGCTCCTCCATACCTCCAAAACCTGATCAACCCCTACACCCCCACCCGTTCACTGAGATCAGCCAACACAGGGATGCTGACAGAACCCTCGCTAAAAACCCCAGGGCAGAAATCCACTCGTCCGAGACAGTTTGCCCTCCTGGTCTCCAAGTTGTGGAATAAACTCCCTGTCGCACTTAGAACAACGGACTCACTCGTTAGCTTTCGCCGTGGACTGCGTTACATTGCTGTTAATGTACTGACATATTATCTTGTTTATTATTGTGATGTTTTTATCTGCTTATTGTAAGTCGCTTTGGATTAAAAGCGTCTGCTAAATGCCTAAACTGTAAACTGTAAGGGCTTTTTAATTCCTGTAAAATGACAAAATAAACATTGGCCAAATTGTCAAATATTAGAAGCAGAAATTGTGAAAATAGCAGATCTGCATGCTCACAACAAACGTGTTATACACAATGTAATGCCTCAACTCTTAGTGCTCGTCAGGCTGCGGGAGGGGGGGGGGGGGGGGGGGAGTTAAAATATGATTATTTTGGGGGTCGCGGCCTGAAAAGGTTGAGAACCACTGCTCCAGGGAAGCCGTGGGAAGTTCAGTTTTCAAGAATAGAAAGCCTGCATTTTCTATTAGCTTGGATTCCCTATTCATTCATGGGTTGCATTTGAACCAATGTTCTACGTTAATCAAAACACCTGTGTTGGTCCTCAACATGGCTGGTGTAGGACTACAAATGGCTGGTGTAGGACTACAAATGGCTGGTGTAGGACTACAAATGGCTGGTGCAACCCATGAATCGATGATGTCACAATGATGATGTGTTTCTGACCGACAAATCTTTAAAATGTGTTAAAAGGATCCCTGGCTAATACGACAATATACCTTAATACATTATAAGTGTCCTCTATAACTACAATGTACACCTTAAATATTGTATTTCTTCTAGAAATAGCTAATAGCTAATAGCTTTCAATCAACAGGGGAAATACCTGTCGCAGGTTGATGATGTCATAAATGTCATGTGTGATCTATCCCTATGGAATTTATGGCATGCATGTGCAAATAAACACATTTGAAATATTGATTTGATGCTCATATTAACAATAGGAAGTATTAAGTTTGTTTTTATTTGCACATGCATGCCATACATTCCATAGGGATAGATCACACATGCATGACATTTATGACATCATCAACTTGCGACAGGCATTTCCCCTGTTGAGTGAAAGATTAGCTATTTCTAGAAGAAATAAAAGAATTAAGGTGTTTTTAATTTTACATTGTAGTTATAGAGAATAATTATAATGTATATTAAGGCATATTTGTCGTATTAGCCAGGGATCCCTTTAATTCTCTTAACGTAATATTATTTCTCCTTATGTGTGTGTGTGTGTGTGTGTGTGCATGTGCGTGTGTGTGTGTGTGTGTGTGTGTGTGTGTGTGTGTGTGTGTGTGTGTGTGTGTGTGTGTGTGTGTGTGTGTGTGTGTGTGTGTGTGTGTGTGTGTGCCAAGGGGCAAGTTCTGCTGATTTAAAATGACTCCAATACGGAAGTAAAACTTCCTATGATTGGCCGCTAGTTGCGCTGTTTTCCCCCCGGTCGGTTGCAAAAAGAATTGTTCTCCATTGGATCCCATTCATTTTCCCCTTTGTGTTCTAGCCTTAATTAACATTTTCATGAATACTTTATGGTTCCTATCGCTAGTTAAAAATTGCCTTTCAATCACCATCATATGCGTTTTGTCGAAATTTGGTCAATTTAAAAAAAAATAGATGATAAAGTTGCAGGGGCGCGGCTGATCCCAGATCAGCCTTTGCCCACATCAGCTCACCAGCGTCGGTCGTAATGCGACGCACTGTTAGCTTGTAGGTCGGTTTTCTTTGTACAACGGTGTATAAACATTGTTACAATATAAAACTATTTTACAAACCCAGGTTACACTGTACAATATAGGCAGACGCTCTTAATCCAGAGCTATTAAAATGAGCGAGGACATAAATAAACACACATATAGGCAATTCTGTATAATTATAGGCTATAAATGTTAAAACATCGTTTTTGTTAATACGCCTATAATTTATTTACTCTTATAGGCATATCAGCCACACGACTTGGTATTTATTTATTATGAATTAAGGCTATACCTGCCCGATTGTGTAACAACTTATGAGAGCCTATATATAATGCCACCAAAACAATGCGTCTTTATTTTATTTTTCTCATCATGATTTGTGCAAGTATGGCATGCCACATCAATCCGTGATCGACATGAGCCTACAGATTATCAGTGGCCACTGCCGCCACTCACTGCCAAAATAGCCTATGTTCTAAGCCAATGGAAGTTATGGAAGCCTATATTATTTTATGAACTCGTCTTTAACATTGGCATATGGCATTCTTGATAATTTGTCATGTATGCCCACCACAGACTTACTTTACATTAGGCCTACTTCAGACCATTTATCAAATATTTCATGTAACATTTTGGAAACTGAAAACAGCACTTTTTACATAAGTTGCATGTCCTGCTATCCTGTATCCCTTGGCATACCTCATACCTGTTGTTGGAGCCAGCTGAGTATGGGAGATCTTGGTCGGGAGCTCTTCTGGAATTTGAAGTTGGTCATAGTAGGCTTTGGCGACGTGATGTTATGGCAATTATCTGGCTTTTTGTAGGTTTAGAACGGCTAGTATAATAATGTATTTCCCCCAAGTAACCACTCGTATATAAAGTGGTATAGCATATAATAGAATATAAAACTAAACAAAAGAAACACTCAACATTTAGCGCCTCGCCAAATGGTATTAATTAAAACATTTGAAAACGACAGGCTACAGTATAATTGTCACAGTCTGCACGTCAAACAAAGTTAGCACTTACATTCACACATACAAATGTCACACAAATTAGCATAGGAACGCACACAAATAGGCATTGGTTGATCTCACATTTTATTTCCAAAATATAAACCAGAATGAAATTGACTGAATCAAAGAGGAGGAATAGGCTGAATGATGTAGGCTACTACTGTAAATACCTCAATCAAACAAAAATGACACGAATCAAGCGCATTTACATTAGCGATCGCTGATTGAAATAACCTCATACTGCATAATGTCAGCTCAATAATTAGTTCACGAATCAATTCATTAATCCAGCTTCTCACTACTGTAGCCTAGCATGTCACAATCATAGACTGTAGTCACAATGGACAATTCATATGCATATTGCATCCATTCCTATACATTAATCGCATTGTTAACATAGGTGTCACATTGACATTGTTGACAGCTTTTGTTAAGAGGTGTGAATGAAAACTATTAGTATTAGTGCAACTTCAGTCCTATAAACATCACAAATCCCTGTTAATAAATATGAATAAACCCATGCATATTTATCTGGACGAATGCCTCTTTGCTTTGTGAAAAGTCTAGTGGACAACTGGATTATTATTAGCTCTGATCCATAGCGTTAGTGGAACTGCACGGGCACTTTCAAAAGTAGAGTCCTCAACAAGGCTTCCAATGCGGGGTACAGAGTCCTAGACGGCCCGGTCAGGTTAGCGGCGGCTGCAGTCCAAACTTTCGGTGCACAAATCTCCGTAGTCCGTGGTAAAATAAAAAAGTTTTTCGGACATTTACTGTCACTGCGGTCCGTCTGTGTCAGCCATACTGGATTTGTTTTTCGCTGGCTGGCTTGTGGGCGGTCCACGTTTTCTTCTTCGTCTGCTATATTTTCGGCAGAGGTCAACACATTCTCCCGAGTATCCTTGCGTTGCACGTGACCGTTGGCAGCCAATAGCATCTCTGGTGCCTTTACAATTCTATTTATTTCTATGATGGCGACACCCATTTCAAGGCGTGGAAAAGTGCCATTTGCGCTGCATAGAAACCAATGGCGTCGCTTCGTCCATATTTTTCTACAGTCTATGGTGTGTGCGCGCGTGTATGCGTGTGTGTGTGTGTGTGTGTGTGTGTGTGTGTGTGTGTGTGTGTGTGTGTGTGCATGTGTGCGTGTGTGTGTGTGTGCGTGTGTGCGTGTGTGCGTGCGTGCGTGCGTGCGTGCGTGCGTGCGTGCGTGCGTGCGTGCGTGCGTGAGTGCGTGCGTGCGTGCGTGTACATATATACAACAATAGGCCTATAGCCTATACAAGGTGTGAACACACTGATATCGACCTGTGAGGACAGTAGCTGTCTGCTAACCATTAATATGTTTAATTAATACTGTCATTTTAATTAATTAATTAATGGATGGATGGAAGAGAGAGAGAGAGAGAGAGAGAGAGAGAGAGAGAGAGAGAGCAGGAGCTCTGTGATGAAGATAGACACTGTGTGTGTGTGTGTGTGTGTGTGTGTGTGTGTGTGTGTGTGTGTGTGTGTGTGTGTGTGTGTGTGTGTGCGCGTGTGTGCGCGTTTGAGAGAGACACACACACACACACACACACACACACACACACACACACACACACACACACACACACACCCAGCAGGAAGTGGATCAGTTACATACAAATATTTTGCCAAATCATCCACATTCACTCATAGTGAAACTGTCTGTTTCAATCAGTCTCATTCACAAAACCCAGAGCTTCCGTTTCAACACTCTCAGAGTTACAGAGCCTTAAGGGTCCATTTGGTTCCATGTGTACACTCTCAGAGTTACAGACCTGTAAGGGTCCATTTGGTTCCATGTGTACACTCTCAGAGTTACAGACCTGTAAGGGTCCATTTGGTTCCATGTGTACACTCTCAGAGTTACGGACCCGTAAGGGTCCATTTGGTTCCATTTGTACACTCTCAGAGTTACAGACCCGTAAGGGTCCATTTGGTTCCATTTGTACACTCTCAGAGTTACAGACCCGTAAGGGTCCATTTGGTTCCATTTGTACACTCTCAGAGTTACAGACCTGTAAGGGTCCATTTGGTTCCATTTGTACACCCAACTCAACGTGTGTGTGTGTGTGTGTGTGTGTGTGTGTGTGTGCGTGCGTGCGTGCGTGCGTGCGTGCGTGCGTGCGTGCGTGTGTGTGTTTGAAGACTTTATGAGGTTTGCATAGGAAAAGGTATACAGTTTCATGACGGTACAGTTAACTGGTACAAGGTCAACTAAAAGGAGATCCTAGAGATCCTGTGTGTGTGTGTGTGTGTGTGTGTGTGTGTGTGTGTGTGTGTGTGTGTGTGTGTGTGCGTGCGTGCGTGCTTGCGTGCGTGCGTGCGCGTGTGTGCGTGTGTGTGTGTGTGTCATCCCGCCCCAAAGCCTCATGGGAACTCTCAGGTGTCAGGGTCCGTTGTCATCTCATCTTGTTCCTGATTGGCTGTATTTGCAGCCAATCAGATGGCTCCGTGTGCAGCCATTAATAAATAATCTGATCCTTCCTGGAACTGGACCACTGACCGCAGCCTCCAGGGACCCCCAGGACCTCCAGGGACCCCCAGGAGGTCCTTGGGGGGTTCCGTGGTCCCTGACCAAAAGTAGCCCATATCATTTTAGCCACTTTATTTGAGGAAAAAACATATAGGCTTATTAATTATTGCGCACAACCGGCAGTCCTGTCCTGCCCGTTTGGCAAGGTTTGGAAAGGTTTTACATGGCGCAATACTATCCCTAGTGGCCACCAGTGGTAGCTGTGGGAGATGGGGGATATATGATGTCAAATGGGACAAAATGGATCGCAATCTACTGTACGTCAGTGGGTCAGTAAGGCCTCGATGTCTATCCATTGAAGGGTCATAATTCACTCTTGTCAAATCCCGCCCCATTTTGCTCTTGTTACTAGGTGGGACGAAAGGGCCAGGGCAGATTGTGTACATAATGGAATGGATGGGGGGGATATTTTTCATAGCCTCATTATTGCTATTTAAAGTACCAAAAGAAAAACATCTACGTGATATTAATAAAAAGGGAACACAAAAGTACAAGAGTTACATTGCAAAACAGGGGTTTTCCCCCGAAAATACATGTTTTAATTAGTTTAATCCTCTGAAAGGCAGAGGATAGAGAGATGAGAGAAAGCGCAGTGCATCTTGGGTAGGAAGTTGTGGACTTATAGGCTGGCTTCAACATAACATTGTAATGTTTAATTGTAATTCTGCCCATTTAAAATACTAGAAGCGGGCGGCCCAGCGTCTAGTCGGCGACCTGGCCAACTCGGAACAATGTAAATAGGGAATGAATGCCCCGCCCTTTAATGCAAACCCCATTATACCTGTTTTCATAGGACCCGTTTTGACCATTTGTCTGCCTGTGTCCATTTATGCCCATATATGGAGATATCTGTATCTGTCTGTCTGTCGGTGTCCATTTTATGTCCATATATGGAGATCACTGCAGTTATAGTTCTGGGTCCATTTTATGCCCATATATGCCCATATATGGATATCTGTCTATCTGCGTCCATTTTATGCCCATATATGGAGATCTCTGTATCTGTCTGTCTGTGTCCCTTTTATGCCCGTATATGGAGATCTTTGTGATTCTGCATCCAGTGTATGCCCATATATGCCATATATGGAGATATCTGTTTATCTGTGTCCATTTTATGCCCATATATGAGATTTCTGTCGCTTTTTCAAACAGATGGTCAAAACGGGTCCTATGACAACAGGTATAATGGGGTTTGCATTAAAGGGGGAACCGGCACTGTGTCTGCAACACAGTCGGAGGCACAGACAGATACAGAGATCTCCATAATGGGAATAAAGGGACACAGACAAACAGATGGAGGAGGAGACAAACTTAATGCAAACCCCATTATACCTGTTGTCAGGACCCGTTTTGACCAGTTCCGGAAAATCCTGATGTCAGACATCAGAATCCGAACCTTTCGTGCTGGTTCCAGAAAATCGTGTATCGGGTCGGGTCGAGGCCGAGCACTGCACTACCTGCTGCGGTGGGGAACGCACGTGCCGAATTTGAATTAGGGAATGAATGCCCCACCCTTTAATGCAAACCCCATGAATGCCCCACCCTTTAATGCAAACCCCATTATACCTGTTGTCATAGGACCCGTTTTGACCATCTGTTTGCCTGTGTCCATTTATGCCCATATATGGAGATATCTGTATCTGTCTGTCTGCGTCCACTTTATGCCCATATATGGAGATCTTTGAAAATCTGTTTGCAAGTGTCCATTTATGCCCATATATGGAGATATCTGTATTTGTCTGTCTGCATCCATTTTATGCCCATATATGGAGATCTATGCAGACCCACCCTTTAATGCAAACCCGAGATACGCGGATTACATACATACATACACATTCACAGAGGTTTTGTGTTGACTCATGTGGCGTACGTGATGTCAGAGCCTTTTATGAAGTGATGTCACAATGACTCAGTGCTTGCGCCAATTTCCTCCGGAACAGCCTGATGTCAACAATCAGCTCCGCATAAGGAGATTCCGAACGTTTCGCGCCGGTTTCGGAAAACCGCGAGTCGGGTCGGGTCGAGGCCCGGCACTGCACTCCGCGCGGCGGCGGGGAACGCGCGTGCCGAATCTGAAGCCGGTGGGACGAACGGTTCTCGAGATACGCGGATTACAAACAAACAAACAAACAAACAAACAAACAGACAGAGATTTGTCGCATTTATAGATAGATATTACCCAATCAAATCTCTTATAGTTACATCATTATCGTTCATGTGAACCAGTCTGTTGAAGCTTAGTCATTATAATTATCGAAATCGCCATGACCGCGCAGCGCCGTACTGCGCGCTGGCCGTGCTCCGCATCACGGCGCCGCGGTGAAGACTGAAGCAACATTCTCCCACTGCATAACTCCACCCCCGGTAGCGAAAAGTGAATGTTTTTTTTTTCTGGTTGGCCAGTCAGGGAGTCTCAGGGACCAATCAGAAGGCTGACAAACGGTGAATTGTCCATAACGATTGCAATATGATATATTTTTAACTGGTGTCTTTTGAGTTTCCAATGATTGCTTAGCATTTTCCCACACTGGTCACAGTGGTAGGGTTTCCCTTATGAGTTCTCAGGTGTTCCGAGTCTCTGCTTTGTGAAGCACTATCTGACTACTAGCTTTCTCTCCAACCAATCAGACCTCACAATACCTTGATATTGTGATGTCACCCTTTTCCCCCTGTCAGATTGGCTCCCCATAAAAAGCCAACGGCAACCACGCTTGCAATTTACGATTGCATCTTTCTCGTTAATATTATTATTACACTTATAGTTTCAGATCATTGTGTGTGTGTGTGTGTGTGTGTGTGTGTGTGTGTGTGTGTGTGTGTGTGTGTGTGTGTGTGTGTGTGTGTATGTTTGTGTGGGGGGGGTTCTTGTCTAGTCAGCACACTGTAAATTGATTGGTTATGTGTGTGTGTGTGTGTGTGTGTGTGTGTGTGTGTGTGTGTGTGTGTGTGTGTGTGTGTGTGTGTGTGTGTGTGTGTGTGTGCACTCCACCGTGCTGCAACTGAATCAATGACATCTCCTCTTTCATGAGGAGAGGAGAGGAGAGGAGAGGAGAGGAGAGGAGAGGAGAGGAGAGGGTCCCCAGCTTATTTTGGTTAGGGTTAGGCAATACAAAACACTGAAAGTCAAATAATGTCCGTTGGGATAATGTACTAACTAAACCGATGAGAAATATCCATTTCAATCTCAACACTCAAATCTTATTCCCAGGAACAAAGAATAAGAAATAAGACAAAGAGAATTTTCAGGATCTGCAATTCTGTGTTGCTTGTGAAGTGTTGTTCATGTATCTTATTTTGAAGTAACGGTCTTGTGTTTCCTGTCATCCATTGTAGTTGTTACCCGTCTTGTCTCACCTTCCCTGATTTTTGGTTCTATTTGACTCACCTGTGTCCTGTTTTCCCCAGCTTATCCCAAGGAAGCTCCAGATATAGTCCATGGGCCATATGAGATGTCGGTATCGGAAAGGTGGCAAAGATTACCATGCATTTTTGAAAAGCTCTATATCTGTAGATTATATTTTGGTATGATAACTCTTTCTGAGACACAGCTAAATTGGTGTTATCAGCCGCTAGAGTTGGTGTCCCATTAACTTTACATTACAGGGGAAAAAAAGCAAAACAAATAATCTGCTTTAAGCATATGAGGGGTCAAACTAGGGGTTTTTCATGATTCTAATTCCATTGCAAACATCTGTTTTGCATAAAAAACATTCCTTGGGCTAAAACGGCCTCCACAAAAGTGATGAAAAGTCACTTTTCATGACTAAACCATAGTCTTGTGGGCCTGCTTTTGGGTCCTCCTCCGTACCCATTCGTGACAAGAATGCCCAGAGTGTATTTGTATATTACTGTTATTGGGAGAATCAGACGAGGAACAGTACAGGAATTCAATGGTGGTCTATCTCCCAAAGGGTCAATAAACATCAGTAGGCCTATATATTTATGTACAATACAAGTGGTTATCTGACCATGACCGTTGGCTGGTGTGGCCTCCTCATTAAACAAGGGCTACAAACTCCATAACAAATGTATTGAGTAGCCGGTATCAATAAGCTTTGGTCTTGTTATCGAGCACAGCGGCCCATGTCATGTTTAAACAATCAAGACAAGAGGCGAACAAGAAATGATTACAGTACTATTCATAATATAAAGGCATTTAACATTTATTGCACACTAATGAATGATTGTTTTAATGACATTTAATTTTAATATGTGTTACTTTTGTCAATTGTCATCTTCATAGATGGTGGTCAGCCACAAACTCACAGTCACAACAACTAGCCAATAAAAAGATATCCCAGTTCTGTTCACAATTTATCGTCTTTTTCGTCTTTCCACAGAATATTAGAAAACGCTCAATAGTGGGCTCCATAAACAGGACCAATAAGCATTATCAATGCAAATTAACGAGCTCCACCCCAACTCCTGATAGGCTGAGATGTGCCCCAGAAACCTGAGGATTTAATTTGATTTCATTTAGAAAAAAATACTCCAAAATCGGAACGCTGATCGGCGTTCCAGTATTTCCCGGTTTGTTTACTTCCGGAACCGGAAGAAGCCGTTTGTTTCTATTTGTTTACAGTGTAAGCAGTGCTGAGGCTAACTGGAGAACAGAGAATCGGATTCACAATCATGTCTTTTATTTTTATTTTTTTCACGAGAGGCGATCGACGTGTGACGTGCGTTCTATTTATAATGAGCACCTTATCGATCCTGCTTATCGAGCCGGGCTTTTTATCGAGGCCACTATACAGTAGTATTGAGCGTTTTCTAATATTTTGTGGAAAGACCAGGGGGAGAGTTCCGCCGATTTAAAATGACTCCAATACGGAACTAAAACTTCCTATGATTGGCCGCTATTTGCGCTGTTTTCCCCCTGACCGGTTGCAAAAAGAATTGTTCTCCTTTGGATCCCATTCATTTTCCCCTTTCGTGTTCTAAACTTAATTAACATTTTCATGAATACTTTATGGTTCCTATCGTGGCCAACTAAACTGCTACCAGCCGGCTGTGTTCTTCTTCGTGTGTTGTATTTCGGGAGGCTCCGAGCACATTCTCCCATGTATCCCTGCGGTTGCACGTGACCGTTTATAGCCTCCCCCGTTTGCATTTCAATCTATGATGGCAACACCCATGCCAAGGAGTCAAGGACCCATATGTTGTCATTTGCGCTGCATAGAAACCAATGGTTTCGCTTTGTCCATATCTTTTATACAGTCTATGGGAAAGACGTGAGACAACAAATTCTGAACAGATTTTTATTTTATTATTTTATTGTTGTCCAGTTGTTGTGACTGTTAGTTTGTGGCTGACCACCATCAATGAATATGACAATTGACAAAAGTAACAAATACAGTACTATCATTAAATATCATTAAAACACTCATTCATTAGTGTGTTAAATGGCTTCATATTATAGTACTGTGATCATTTCTTGATCGCCTCTTGTCTTGATTGTTTAAACATGACGTCATGGGCTGCTATGCTCGATAACAGGCTTGATAAGCCCAAAGCTTATTGATACCGGCCAGGGTAATATATATGTGTTATCGAGTTTGTAACAGGTTCGGGTTTCCAGCTACATAACTTTTAGCCAACAAGGAAACAGAAGAAAGGTGCTTTTAGCCAATGAGAAAGCTGCATAATGATGATGTCATGAAAATGCTGGTTCCCCATTGGCTAAACTACTCCGTAATCTCGAGCTGATAACAATAGTGTGGTTGCTGATAATACGATCTATTGTTTGGGTTTATATAGAATAAAGTTAGTAAACAGTGATGTTGCTGCGTTTAGTCAGCAGTGAATCTTCATGGATATAATTTATGTGTTAATATCATTTATATAATAATATGTTTGAGCCCTCAGGCTTTTCTTTCACCGTTGAATAATTGATCACAGGAAACGTGTGTGTGTGTGTGTGTGTGTGTGTGTGTGTGTGTGTGTGTGTGTGTGTGTGTGTGTGTGTGTGTGTGTGTGTGTGTGTGCGCGCGCACGCGCGTGTGTGTAGAGGGCTGGTAGTGGGGGTAGGGTGCTCTGTCCGTCCGTCCGTCCGTCCGTCCGTCCGTCCATTCAGTGTTTCATTTGTGTGTGTGTGTGTGTGTGTGTGGGGTGGAGGGTGGAGCTATTCAATGGTGATGTCATAAAGGGTGAAAATAGATTTGTGTTCAGGTCACTTTGACACTGTGTGCGTGTGTGTGTATGCGTGCGTGCGTGCGTGCGTGCGTGCGTGTGTGTGTGCGTGTGTGCTTGTGTCACCATCAGATGACCCTCACATGGGCTTCCGTGGTGGCGCGTCCTTCTCCGATGACACACATCCTTTCCCAACGCGGATGTAAACAGAGGAGCTGAAGTGGGAGAAACGTGTTCCTTCCCCACCCCACTGTCAGGTGAGAAGAAGCGGCTTGGACTCTTCATGCATATGAAGGAAGCATGAGGACAGTCCGTTGCTCTCCCCAGGTTGGCAGAGGGAGAGCAGAGCCCAGGATTACATAATTAGATAATTGACACTGGGTGAAAAAAAATGGGGTTACACAAATTGTGGGATAACATTTTTGAGAAAGAGACAAATGTAATTGGGGGCACGGTGGCACACTTAGTAGCACCGTCGCCTCACAGCTAGAAGGTCCTGGGTTCGATTCCCGCCGGGGGACGCTGTGGGCACTGGGGCCGTGTTCTCTCCTCCGCGTCATCAGCGCCCACACCCTAGGTGGGGTTGGCAAAAGGGCCTTTCTGTGTGGAGTTTGCATGTTCTCCCCGTGTCTCCTAGGGTAGGTACCCTCACAAGAACATGCAGTAATCCTGGTCTCTATACTGCCTTCCCCTGGCCAGCCTGGTGCCTGATGGAGGGGAAAGGAACTGTTTGGAATAACGTGTTCCTTCCACGCGCTACGTCCATCCCGGGGAAGATCCCTCCTGTCAGGTGAAAAGAAACAAGCTGGACTCCTCATGCACTGAAGGAAGCATGAGGTCAGTCCGTTGTCTCCCCAGGCACAGCAGAGGGAGAGCAGAGCCCAGGATTACATAGCTTAGGCAATTGGCACTGGGTGAAAAAATAGGTTACAAAATCGTGGGATAAAAATGTAAGAGACAAATGTACAAGTTTTGGCATTGAATGAGTGGTGACAGAGGGGGCGGGGCATCCCATTATTATGCTGGGGACTGGAGTCATAGACATAGAAAGGTAGACGCCTCCTTCGGCTCTGCGACGTCTGTAACCTCGCCTACCAGGCTTTCTGGGGGAAAGCCTGGTGTTCGTTCACAACAGGCCGTTTGGTTTCCGCCTAAAGAAGAAACCACTAGAAGAAGTGACGTCGGTTTGATTTGGTTCCCCCCCGTTTGTTTCCCCAATCCCTATTAAAATGCTCGAGCAGCCTATGTGTGGTCTTGCCAGTCGCAAGACAGTTCGACTAAAAAAAGATGAATATACCAAAA
This sequence comes from Nannobrachium achirus, assembly GCF_963921795.1. Lineage (NCBI taxonomy): Eukaryota > Metazoa > Chordata > Actinopteri > Myctophiformes > Myctophidae > Nannobrachium > Nannobrachium achirus. The sequence goes on along the minus strand of NC_137812.1, from coordinate 72,922,067 downwards.
ACATTTTTCAAAAGCAAAACTACTCCGCAAGGAGTTTATTAGGTAGGCCATAAAAGTATGTCCTTGAGCGCAGGGGAATTATTTCGGGTTAAAACTGTTTCCGGTTGGATAGTTCCGGGCAAATCTTTGAGTACTACAACATGACGTGTTGTGGTTTCCGCTCCCGACCGGATACAACCCCGAAAAGTGAAGTGATCCCAGACTAGGGCGTCTGTAAAAAAGAAATATTTACATTTTTTACGGAATCTTTCCGTGTGGTCACAGAGACGGAAGTTTGGTTGGCCAATCAGATGCAGGACTCCCTCTTTCCCAGAAACCACTCGCTTTGGCAATGTAAACGTTTGTTTCCTCCTGCCAATAAAGATCCTTTGAATTTAATTGAAGTCCCGGAAAAAAACCTGGCCAATAGAAACACAGAGGCAGCCATCACAGTTTACAGCCCGTCCCTATTGGCCGCCTAAGAGCACCCATCACGTTTGGGGCCTTTAGCATTCTGGGAAGTGGAGTTACGGCATGTTAGGTAAAGATAAAGATAACTAAAGATATAAATGGACTACATTTTAAAAAGTAAAATGCTCTCTGTGCCAAGGATTAACCCCTTCTGTGCCAATGGTGACAGTCATGCTCAAAGGGGGGGGGGGGGGGGGCAGTTCTCCTTTCCGAAACCAGGTTAGCATTCACCAGTGTCGGCAGGTTAGCATATCACCAGGTTAGCATTCACCAGTGTTAGTTTTACTGAGGTTAGGGTTAAGGTTAGATTTAGGTAGTCGAAATAGCGATGTTTTGGATTGCCGATGTGTAACCCAAAGGAAGACTTCACCCATTATCAATCTTTTTGTTTGTTTGTTTGATTGATTGATTGTTGATTGATTTATTGATTGATTGATTGATTGAATACTTCATTAAGAGTTTGTGAAAAGGATAACTGGTCCTGTGCATTCAATTCCAGGGAGGGCGAGTGCATTTTCCGGCAGCGGCAACAGCCGCGGAACCTCTGTGTGACCTGTGTGTGTGTGTGTGTGTGTGTGTGTGTGTGTGTGCGTGTACGTTTGTGCGTTTGTGCGTGTGTGTGTTTGTGTGACTTTGCAGCAGACAGCAAAAGTCAGGAAGAATCAATAGGTTTTTATCTGTGACCTCCCAGCATGCAATAGTCAATAGACCTCCCAGCATGCAATTAAAGGGCCAGGCAGCGTGATACACACATCCTGCGTCTCAAGTCCTCAAATCAATCATATTTCCTATTTCCTTGCTTGTATGTTAGCCCCTCCCATTGAGGAAATAGAGAATAGGAGACGTCCCATTGGCCATTTCTGATGACAACATCACAGGTGATAGGCCAACTCCAAGTGGGCGGGACTAACATACAAGGAAGTATTGCATCAGTCACCCGGTCCTGTAGGTTCACACTCTATAACATCCGTAAAATCAGACCGTTCCTCACCCAGGAGGCAGCACAGCTCCTCATTCAGACATCTGTCATATCAAAACTCGACTATTGTAACTCTCTCCTCACTGGTCTCCCGGCATGTGCACTCAAACCTCTCCACCTGATCCAAAATGCCGCGGCACGACTGGTCTTCAACCAGCCTAAGTTCTCACATGTCTCTCCCCTTCTCCGCAGCCTCCACTGGCTCCCGGTTGCGGCCCGCATGGAATACAAAACACTGATGCTGACCTTCAAAGCAGCCAAAGGTATGGCTCCTCCATACCTCCAAAAGCTGATCAACCCCTACACCCCCACTCGTTCACTTAGATCAGCCAACACAGGGATGCTGACCGAACCCTCGCTAAAAACTCCAGGGCAAAAATCCACTCGTCCGAGACAGTTTGCCCTCTTGGCTCCCAAGTTGTGGAATAAACTCCCTGTCGCACTTAGAACAACGGACTCACTCGCTACCTTTCGCCGTGGACTGAAGACTCACCTTTTCAGACTCCACCTAAACCCTTAGCACTACAGTAAAATCAATGACCATACATGAAGCTAGTTAACATTTGTTTGTTAGGTTTCTTTAGAACTTGATTATATTGTGTTTTTCTCTAGATAGATATCCATTTACATTGTTTATTGCTGTTAATGTACTGACCTATTATCTTGTTTATTATTGCGATGTTGTATCTGCTTATTGTAAGTCGCTTTGGATTAAAAGCGTCTGCTAAATGCCTAAACTGTAAACTGTAAACTGAAGTAGGAAACAAGTGAAGGAAATAGGAATTATTTAAGGACTTGAGACGCGGCTATTGACATAGAAAGGTAGACGCCTCCTTCAGCTCTGGGGCATAATTTATGCATCGCGGGAAACCGGAAGTTGGTATACAGGTCAATCAGAGGCAAGTCTTTTCGTACGCAGCCACTAAGAACAGCTGAGCCGCGCAGCATCAATGAACTGGATGGAAACATGCCAATAAAGCTCTGTTGAATTGAATTGATAAGTCCCGGAAAAGACACGCTGTGATTGGCCAGTAGCCACTTTGACTGGCAGCGGTCCCTCGATTTTCATGGACGTCCAGCCTCCAGTTGTTGCACGTCGCTCCAATGAACTGCAGCGGAGGATGAAGTATCTATACGTCTCTCAACTCTGAAACACTCCAAGTCCCATCATGCACCTGGGGGTTGTCTTTATTAAAGGGCCAGGCAGCCTCACATACCAGAGTCCTGCAACGGGTCGGGGTGTTTGACGGGCTGAAACGGGCGGAATATATACTAGTATAAATTTGACGGGTGCGGGGACGGGCGGTGCGCGACTAAACACGGGCGGGCGACATTTTACTGTGAGAATCAGACATCTGTTTCTGCCTAAAACAGCGTCACAAGAGCGCACACAGTGAGCAGCAGGACAGAACCACGGCATGCATACAGCACTGTTTCCACCTAAACATTCGCAAGTCACTCACATGGAGCGGCTGCCGGCTGGAGCGCACACAGTCACAGTGAGGCAAGGAAGGGTGACTTGCCTGCAAGCAACTTCGCCTCACAGCTAGAAGGTCCTGGGTTCGATTCCCACCGGGGGACGCTGGGGGCGGTGGTGGCGTGTTCCCTCATCCGCGTCATCAGCGCCCACACCCTAGGTGGGGTTGGAGAAAGGGCCTTTCTGTGTGGAGTCTGCATGTTCTCCCCGTGTCTCCTAGGGTAGGTACACTCACAAAAAACATGCAGTAATCCTAGTATATGCTGCCTCCACCCTGGCCAGCTTGGGCGCCTGATGGAGGGGAAAGGAACTGGTTGGAATAACGTGTTACGTGTTCCTTCTACGTGCTACAGTACGTCCAAGCTCCCCCTGTCAGGTGAAAAGAAGCGGCTTGGACTCCTCATGCATAGAAGGAAGCATGAGGCCAGACCAGGTTGGCAGAGGGAGTGTATAGCGCCCAGGATTACATTAGATAATTGACACCGGGTACAGTCAGACACTAAGGCTAAAAGGATAACACAATAGCTTTATTAGCCAAACAAACGTGTGAGTGCGTGCATGTGTGTGTGTGTGTGTGTGTGTGTGTGTGTGTGTGTGTGTGCGTGTGTGCGTGCGTGTGTGAGTGTGTGTGTGTGTGTGTGCGTGCTAATGAGCTGAGTGGAAGCAGGCCAGAGGCGAGGTCACCATGACAACACAGTTATTAACGAGCTTCGGCGCTCGTTAAGGCAGCAGTAACATATGTTAATGTTTGGTAGACCACCGAAAGGTGTGTGTGTGCGTGTGTGTGTGTGTGTGTGTGTGTGTGTGTGTGTGTGTGTGTGTGTGAGTGTGTGTGTGCGTGTGTGTGTGCGCGTGTGCGGTTAGAAGATGAAATGCTGTGTTAGTGTGTCTTTCCTTTCTTTCCTTTAGCAGAACCACTGGAGACTTTATTTATAGGTCACTCTACCAGAGAGAGAGAGGGGGGGGGGGCTGCTAGCTAAAGTGCTACATCAGCTGCACCTGACACCCTGCATCACTATCAATACACACACACACACGCACGCACGCACGCACGCACACACACACGCACGCACGCACGCACGCACGCACGCACACACGCACACACACACACACACACACACACACACACACACACACACACACACACACCTGCTATATGCTACACTAAAGGCCTGCCCATTTTACCTTCATTCTGTGAGCATGTATAGATCAGCTATTCTCACAAGTTCTGCCTCTAATAGGCCTATTAGTCAATTTGGCCAATGTCTAATTTGTCATTTTAGAGGTGTTAAAAAGTCCTTAAATTGTCACTTTAGAAATGTGCAGATACCCTCTATACACTTAAACGTTATGCTGGTTTGTTTACTGTTGAGTGAGAAAACAATGTTGCACATTAAGTTAATCATCTGGGGACCCCCCTGGGGGTCCCGACCCACAGGTTGAGAACCACTGAGTGAGTAAATGGTACAAAGCACTGTGGGACTACACCAACATTTTGTTTTTTTTAATTATTATTATTTCAAAACATTCCCAAAAATGTTTGAGTGAATTCAAAACAAATTGAAATATTTTATTGAGTAATTTCATGAAGAAATCAATGCAAAATATAAGAACTTCAATAAATTAGAACACAAAAATAGCCGATCTACAAGCTCTTCACACCGTGTTGTGAGCTTGTAGATCGGCTGTTTTCACAATGTTTGGGTCCCGAGCAAACGTTTAATCTCTCTTTTGGGTCAGGAGTTTTGGGAGAACCACTGAACTAGAGTAGATGTATTGTACACAGCCCTATGACATGTCTATGGCCCTAATGCTGTGGGACTTAGGCTAATACCGCCACCTAGTGGACTGTTCATATCATCACATCCTCCTTTAAATAAATAATAAGAATCATTAAGTACTGTTGAGCAAAGCTTTTCCTCAAGCTGTATTTTCCTATTAATTATTAACGATGCCTTTGATGTTTTAAGCACATATGTTATTGTAATGATGCTGTTAATGCTCAGCTTAGAAAAAGCATCATTTTATGAGGCTTTATGTAACATGTTTTTGGGACAGAGTTGTTAATACTGTGAGTTCGGACACATCTTTGTATAAACTATATTCCTATATTATTACAATATCTAAATGCAAACAATCACGCAATGTAAGGGTACCCTTTTCAGTTTGTCAATACATCAATAATAAAATAGCAAGCAACCTTTTCAAATCATCAATGCAACCATGTAGAAACAGCAAGAATAGCCCGGCCTCTACTGAGATAATTGTTCACTTTGTGATACAAGCACCACATTTTGCACAAAGTTTCCTCTGGACCTACTTTTTCCAAAAAGCAAGTTAGCCACTTAATTAAAAACAAATAGGGTTGGGGTCCCATTGACTTTCTATACATTAAAATAATACAACACAATAAATCTGCTTTAAGTAGCAAGTGAGGGGTCAAACTAGGGTTTTTTTCATGAGCCTGAATCCAATGCAAGCATTTGTTTTGCACGAAAAACATTCCTTGGGCTAGAAAGGCCCCCACAAAAGCGTGAAAACCACGGTGAAAAGTGATGACTCATCACTAAAAACCATAGTTTTGTGGTGGCCTTTCTAGCCCAAGGAATGTTTTTTTGTGCAAAACAGATGCTTACAATGGATTCAGCACCATGAAAAACCCATAGTTTGACCCCTCACATGCTATTTGAAGCAGATTTATGTTTTTGTATTATTTTACTGTATAGAAAGTCATGGGACCCCAACCCTATTTGTTTTTAATTGAGTGGCTAACTTGCTTTTCTGAACAAGCAGGTCCTAGGCATTGTTCATGCCAAATTTGGTGCTTGTATCACAAAGTGAACGATTCTATCAATAAATTGACTTGTAGCCGCTTGACTATTAAATCAATGTTTGCTATCAAACTCTGTAACTGGAAGGAAGGGAGCAAGTTGGTTAATCACGTGGGTTAGAATCCTGTCCAATCCAGTGGTGAATCCAATCCGGTTGTTCCGTGAGATCCAGTGCGGGTCTTCCGTGTCGTCCTGCTGTAGGAGAACAGAATGAATGACAGCTCTCTGAGCCAATGAATGACTGCTCTCTAGTATGGAACTTTCAAACAACAACAACAAGAACAATAACAACACAACACACACTTTCACAGGAATCACTATCTATGCAGAACCTCCACACACACAGGATTCTATTTCCTCTCCACATTAATGCTCCTAAAGATCCTTTTAAACACACCACCAGCCTGAGAGGAAACGTATAGGTCTACCTGGTCGTTAGACTGCAGAGAACAAGAAGGTAGGAGGTTTGGTCTGGTGGACAACGGACCAGCGTGGAGAGAAGGTTTGGTCTGGTGTGTGTGCGTGTGCGTGTGCGTGTGCGTGTGTGTGTGTGCGCGCGCGCGTGTGCGTGTGCGTGCGTGCGTGCGTGCGTGCGTGTGTCACCAAAACTGTGGGAGGAGTACGGAATAAAGTCAGACAAGTAGAGTAGACTACCATAGTGTGGTTACTAACCGCACCGGGTTAGAGCGGTCACTATTATGATACTTTAAAGTGATAGTTCACCTATTTTTTACATGAAGCTGTGTGAAATACTTGCCATTAAAATAGTGGTTACAAATGTATTAATCCATTACCAGAGTCCCGTGGTCAGAGTTCTGGTCAGTTTTAGATGAATATAAAGTAGTTCCGGTGATTTGGCAGGGGCTCAAGACCCAATCATTAAAAATAGATGAATGCACAAAACTAGCGTCATTTGTATTGTTGACCTATTTCTACCAAATAGACCAACGTTCGTTCAACTTTGACCCCTCTGTCACATGGTACTATTTTTTGTGTCCAGTATCACTACGCCGCTGCAGCGTATTTCCCCAAAACAAGGTGCTTTGCAGTCAGCTGATCAGAACGAAACATCGCGCTGTATGGTAGAAATATGCCAACAATACAAATGACGCTAGTTTTGTGGATTCATCTATTTTCAATGATTGGGTCTCGCCAAATGGCCCCCACCCCATTGGAACTACTTAATATTCAGCTAAAACTGACCAGAACTCTGACCACAGGACTCTGGTAATCAATTAATACATGTTTAACCACTGTTTTAATGGCAAGTATTTCACACAGCTTTATGTCAAAAATAGGTGAACTATCACTTTAACATGACGATTAAAGGTGCCACACCATGCATTTAAAAATCTTTTATATCATATTGTTTATGTCCCCCCAAAAAAAAACGTTTTTCAAAAGGTTTGAGGCTAAATTACCACTCCTGAATGACAGAGCCCCTTGTCATTTCTGCCTGGCTTTCAGAGCATTTTCAGCTGCAGTACCACAATTGGCCTGAGTGTGAGAGGGAGCTATTGAGCCAGTTTGGGCCCCACAGTTTTGGCCCCACCCTCATCCCAGCCTGCCCACCCCCCTCCCCAACCCTCTCCCAGCTCCTCCCCGCCTCCTGCTCAGGCCTGCCCACCCCTCCCCAACCCCCACTCAGCACAGCACACAGCACCATAGATATAAAAAGCTAGATGCCTCATTGGCCACTGCAGTTCATTGGTAGCCTGGCGGGGCCCGACGTCATACTGCGTTCACTCACTCATTCCTTCCCCAGTTTAACGTCTGGCCTTCCGGGGATAGGCAGCGAGTATACTGATTATTTTCTGATCGGGGCCAATCAGTGTCTGCTGTCCCGCACAACAAACTTACTAGTCTTCCTGACAACAAGTGAAAATCTTTCCCTGATTGGTCCATGTGTAGACGGTGACGTAGATGCATGCTGCAGCATTTTCAAAACAACAATGGCTGCCCTCGCGATGCAACAAGTGCAGTTATTTCAGAGTTGGACTCAATTACAACAATTAAAAAGGAACACAGGGGATGCACTAGCGGAGTTCATCGGCCGAAAAGACGTTTTTGTTTGCCGTTCTTCCAACTGGCTGAGAGATGTTTTGCTACGCTGATTGGTTAGAGGAGTCTGTCTGTCAGGGCAAGTACTCCCGCCCACTTTTCAAGCTGCCAATAGGCCGAAGGCCAGACGTTATACTGGCGAAGGAATGAGTGAGTGAACGCAGTATGACGTAAGGCCCCGCCAGGCTAGTTCATTGGAGCGACGAGCAAACAACTGGAGTGCGAACGTCGACCCGCGATTGCCGGAGATCACACTACAAGTCATGTGACTACTGGCCAATCACAACGTGTGTTTTCTGTGACTTTAAATCCATCCATTTCCTGATTTCCTTGCGCGGCTGCGCGGCTCTGCTGTTCTTACAGGCTGTGTAGGTAAAGGCCCGCCCCCACCTGCCTCTGATTGGCCTATAGCAACTTCCTGTTTCTGTGATGCACGTGGAAGTGGGAACGACCGGAAAGGACCGGTCGCCGAGCCCCGCCATCTCACGCCTCAGTGCCGAAGGAGGCGTCTACCTTTCTATGTCTATGCATAGCACAGTAGCAGAAGGTTGACCGATGATGTCATCGGACTGCATAAAATCAGACAGCTTTACATAGATCTGCCCATAAACTGAGAAAGACGCAATGGTCAGAAATAGGACTCTGTGATGATAGAAGGTTCCTTTAATTGTCACGCAAATAATTGCGATTAACGATTAAAATGTTTGCATTGTGAGGCGTTGTGAGTCTGAATGAATGAATAACCACATGTGACCAGCAGGAGGCAGTGTTTCCTACATCAGAGATCCATTAGATTTATAGACCTATAGATACAATAACAACACATTAAATGTATCTCCCTTAGACAGGGAGACCCCCCCCCCCCCCCTTTTTTTTTTCTTCTCCCATCACTCTACAAATACCAAATGGACCCCGATGGAAACAAGACCGCAAGGACCTTTTTGTAAATATTATATACATATTTATATAGACTATTGATATCAATATTTTAATATTTAATATAGGCCTACATCATTTATATCAGAGAGAGAGAGAGAGAGAGAGAGAGAGAGAGAGAGAGAGAGAGAGAGAGAGAGAGAGAGAGAGAGAGAGACAGAGAGAGAGAGAGTGCTATAATCTCTTTCCCTGGGTTCATTGAGGACTGCATTTTTCACATAGCTGCGGTCATTTAGCAGATTATAACGATTAGAGCTAACTGTACTGACCAGTAACTGACCAGTACAACCACTGACCAGTACAACCACTGACCAGTACAACCACTGACCAGTATAACCACTGACCATAACTACTGTTACAACTGTTACACTGTACTGGCCAGTACTATGTTATCCTGACCAGTATAAACTTCTACTGATTGCGACCATATAGGTCGCAGTTTAGTATGAAAACCATCGTCTGTGTCTGTATGGGTGATCAGGAAAACCAAATCCCTTTTATGCCCATATATGGAGATCCCTGTGATGCCCATATATGGAGATCCCTGTGATGCCCATATATGGAGATATGGAGATCCCTGTGATGCCAGGGGAACCAAATCCCTTTTATGCCCATATATGGAGATCCCTATGTGGAGACGACTACCATCACCTGGATCTCCATATGTAAAAGTCCATATATGGAGATCACTGATGTCATTGCGACCGTCAGGGAGCAGTTTACTATGAAAACCTCCACCGGCCGTCCGTCCGTCGGTCGGTCACACGTCACACGTCACACCTTTGCCCTGCTCATATCTCCGCATCAGTATATAGGGCTTGTTTGTTTATTGTATGACATCACGCCACATCATCAGCTGTGGACTCTGTGATGTCATCGTATCGCATCAGTATATAGGGCTTGTTTGTTTATTGTATGACATCACGCCACATCATCAGCTGTGGACTCTGTGATGTCATCGTATCTCCATATATGGCCATCTCCGTATATGGAGATATAAGTCGTCCATGCCCAAGTATGGGCTGGTGAGGTCAGACTTTGTGTGATGCGTAGGTTATCTCCATATATGGAGATTCAACATTCCAGGCAATGCTCTCTTCCCTGGTGAGAATTGCCCCTTTATATAGGGCTTGTTTGTGTATTGTATGACATCACGCCACATCATCAGCTGTGGACTCTGTGATGTCATCGTATCTCCATATATGGCCATCTCCGTATATGGAGATATAAGTCGTCCATGCCCAAGTATGGGCTGGTGAGGTCAGACTTTGTGTGATGCGTAGGTTATCTCCATATATGGAGATTCAACATTCCAGGTGTAACTATGGCTACCCGTATGACGTGAGAGGTGGAGGTTGTGATATTTGTGGAGATAAGCTATCTCCCGATTAGGGAGTCTTACTGGTAGTAATATGGTCCGATATACAGTACATCACTGGCCAGATGGCCAAGACATGGTCGCTTTTCACCCTTAGGCGTCTTACTGGTTATTAGACCCGAGAGCAGGGCTTTTCAAAGTGGGTGACGGGGCACCCCAGGGTGCCGCGACAGCAGTTCAGGAGTGCTGCGAGATAATTTGATAAGTTATTTTCAGTCAGTTCTAACCAAAATGGCTATTATCTCAACGTTTTCCTCGCAACTTAATCACTAAAATATCGTCACTGTCGGGCAGAAACCTTGTATCTCCAAGTTTCAAATGTGTATGCCTTTTTATTTGGTAAAGCAAAGCCCTGCTTCATCATACAAGACTTTCACACAAAACTAGTGAAAAGAGCCGATCTACAAGCACACATTGTGAGGCGTTGTGTGCTTGTAGATCTGCTGTTTTCACTAGTTTAGTACATTTTATAGATGATAAATACAAAACGAATGGTTTTGGACATACAGGGAAAACATATATATAATGTAGGGGTGCCTCGGATTAAAACAAATATTCATGGGGTGCCCTGAGACAAAAAAGTTTGGGAACACCTGCCCTAGAGACTTAAGTACAACCACAGTGTGTTACTGTTGTAACTGGGAGCTGTCCGGTACAACCACAGTGTGTTACTTTTGTACTGGGAGCTGACCGGTACAACCACAGTGTGTTACTGTTGTACTGGGAGCTGACCGGTACAACCACAGTGTGTTACTGTTGTACTGGGAGCTGACCGGTACAACCACAGTGTGTTACTGTTGTACTGGGAGCTGACCGGTACAACCACAGAGTGTTACTGTTGTACTGGGAGCTGACCGGTACAACCACAGTGTGTTACTGTTGTAACTGGGAGCTGACCGGTACAACCACAGTGTGTTACTGTTGTACTGGGAGCTGACCGGTACAACCACAGTGTGTTACTGTTGTACTGGGAGCTGACCGGTACAACCACGGTGTGTTACTGTTGTACTGGGAGCTGACCGGTACAACCACAGTGTGTTACTGTTGTACTGGGAGCTGACCGGTACAACCACAGTGTGTTACTGTTGTAC
>NC_137812.1:72828364-72905864 GCF_963921795.1 Nannobrachium achirus | reverse complement strand
AAAACACAAATCGGCCTAGCTGTTATAGCGCCACCTTGAGGCTGGTTTGAAAATGTTCAAGCGGCATTTCTTCCTTGGCCTATAGTGGGTATGTGTACATAACAATTTTCATGGAAATCACACTCTGTGTTCATGATTTGAGGCATTTTGTTCAAAACGGTCAATCAGGATGGAATCTGAAAAACATGTTTTTCTATAGAAATTAGCATGATATTTGGACAAAATCTGTAGGAATGCTGTAAAAAAATAGGCCTCCTGGTGGCGCTATAACAGGCCCAGTCAGAGGTTCTGCTCTGGCATCCAGGGAGTGCGTACAGTTTCACTGCCAACGGCCCGACGGTGCCAGAGATTAGCTGTTCACGGACAACCAGGAGTTAATTTACATATTAAAGGAGTAGTTCACCCCCAAAATGACTTTTTTTCTATTGATTACTCATGCCATGGAGACTAGAGTTCAATAATAATTTTAGGTTTTTGTCACATTCCTAAGACAACAACAATAATAATAATAATAATAATAGCTGGAATTTATATAGCGCTTTTCTGAGTACTCAAAGTCGCTTTACAACACTAAGTGTGTGTGTGTGTGTGTGTGTGTGTGTGTGTGTGTGTGTGTGTGTGTGTGTGTGTGTGTGTGTGTAAATGGCAGGTAAAAACAACAACTTTATTAGGAAAAAAAAACTAGGATAAAAGATACAAAAGAGATCTAAGAACAATAAAAGAATAAAAACAAGAGTAGGTTCAAGGTCAGCTGGGAAAGGCGATGGTAAATAAGACAAAAATGTGATAACAATAAATTTACCCCCATTCGTTCCGGATGGTGACCCGTTTCGAAACGGGTCACCATCCGGAATCAATGGGGGTAAATTTACTATTTACTAATTTTTGTCTTAGGAATGTGACAAAAACCAAAAAATATTATTGAACTCTACTCTCCATGGCATGAGTAATCAATAGAAAAAAAGTCATTTTGGGGGTGAACTACTCCTTTAATGAAGTCATTTACATATGTAATTAACAGGTCAGTGTTGTAATGAGTTCATAATGGAGGGAACTCTAAAAGTCATTTACATATTAATGAGGTCATTTACATATGTTATTAACAGTTCAGTGTTAGAATGCGTTCATTAAAGGGCTTCTTCACCTCTGGGACAACCCTATCTTATTTTATTGTTGTTTGGGACACGATCAACACAATCCTGAGTTATCTTTTGTGTTCAATCTTTGTTTTTAGATATTTTAGTATTTCAGCATGTACTAGTGATGCGTATTGCATCATATGATGCAAAATGCTGTTTTTGTTTTTTTCCCCTCTTATCTATCTTTTTCTTACGTCTCTGTAACTTTGTAAATAACTGTATACTGCTGTGCTTCTACTGGACAACTGGATTTCCCCCTTGGGATAATAAAGGTATCTATCTAAAATATCTAGATAGGGTTGTCCCAGTGGTGAAGTGGCCCTTTAAGGAGGGAACTCTAAAGGTCATTTACATATTAATGAGGTAATTTACATATGTAATTAACAGGTCAGTGCTGTAATGAGTTCATAATGGAGGGAACTCTAAGCCGGGTCGGAGCCAAACATGAGCGTCACATCTTCCTGTTCGACGGCCTCATGGTGTGCTGTAAGACTAACCACGCCCCCGGGCCACGCCTAGCGGGCGGGGCCAGCTCCGCAGAGTACCGCCTCAAAGAGAAGTTCCTCCTGCGCAAGGTTAGTAGAGGCTTTTATTATGAAGTTCCTCCTATGCAAGGTTAGTAGAGGCTTTTATTATGAAGTTCCTCCTGCGCAAGGTTAGTTTTATAATGTTCTAACCCGTAGTTCAAACTCCACTTTAACACATTGTGACTGATATCGTCCTTCTAGAGATCTCAAATTCTGCCCGAACCCAACCATACCCGATCCCGACCAGACATTTAGGGTAGGGTAGAGCCTAAAATGTTCACATATGATTATTTTGGGGGGTCCCCAGTTCACGTTATGTTTATTGTGGGGGGTCGCGCCCTGAAAGTGTTGAAAACCACATCACAAGGTGAGTATAAGTCATTTTAACTGTAATACCCCTGATGGGCCACTAGGTGACCATCGATGACAAGGAGATTATCTAACTGTAATACCCCTGACGGGCCACTAGGTGACCATCGATGACAAGGACGATAAGGAGGGAGAGTATCGGCACGCCTTCCAGATGACGCTGAAAGACGGGAACAGCGTCGTCTTCTCCGCCAAGACGGCCGAGGAGAAGACCGGATGGATGGCAGGTGTGTACAACCAAGGGTTAACTGCAGTACAACGAAGGGTTAAAGGACAACAGATTGTAATCAAAGAAAATAAAAGATGAGTGTTGAAATGTTTTACTTTACTTCTTTCTATAGTTTTAGAGATTTTAATGATTTTGTGTGGGTGGGGGCATGCGTACAAGTGGCTAAATATGGCTTTTCACACAATAAGCCCATTCCCAAGATGCGCCGCAATCTTTCATGGGCAGATGTGACTTATAGGGGCTAGTAGTGTTACTGTAAGCAATAATGAAGAGATTTTTGTGTCTAAAAATACATATTTAGCCACTTGCACGCATGCCCCTAACCACTGAAATCTAAAACACTAAATGTGGTCAAATAGAAAGCAGTAAACCAGTAAGACTCCCTCCCTAATCGGGAGATAAGTGACCGTCAGGTCGCAGCGTGATTTTAGACCAAAATGTGTAGGAGCAGTGTCCAAAATTGTGTTTGAAAGAATTGGCCTGATGGTGGCGCTATTTGGGACAGATCCATGTTGATGACATGAGTGTAGACATACTGTGTACCGATTTGCGTGATTTTAGGGCAAAATCTGTAGGAGTAGTGGCCAAAAATGTGTTTTAAAAAATCGTCCTGAAGGTGGCGCTAAATGGGACAGATCCATGTTGATGACATGAGTGTAGAGCAAGTGTGTACCGATTTGTAGGAGCAGTGTCCAAAAATGTGTTTGAAAAAATCGGCCTGATGGTGGCGCTAAATGGGACAGATCCATGTTGATGAGATGAGTGTAGACATACTGTGTACCGATTTGCGCGATTTTAGGGCAAAAATTGAAGGAGCAGTGTCCAAAAATGTGTTTTGCAAGAATCTGCCTCATGGTGGCGCTAGAAGAGGGCCATGTGAGAATTGCTGGGTGGCGGTTGCGGTTTGGCAGGCAAGGAGTGTGTGTGCCAAATTCGGCATGGATCGGGGCAACGGTTGCGGAGATATGAGCAGGGCAAAAGTGTGACGTGTGACGTGTGACTGACTGACTGACGGACGGACGGACAGCGGGACGACACTTCAGTCATGTTCAGTCATGTCACATGACCTGTCACATGACCTGACCGTGAGTCCTCTCCTCTCCTCTCCTCTCCTCTCCTCTCCTCTCCTCTCCTCTCCTCAGCTCTGGTGTCTCTTCAGTACGGCAGAACGTTGGAGCGCCTCCTGACTGAGGAGAAGGAGGAGCTCATGCACCTCCCCAGGTACTGTTTGGCACCAATCAGGCAATGAGGAGTCAGCCTACTTTTGGCACTGTGTTTGCTCAATGCCCACCCAGTGCATTGATTGATTGATTGATTGATTGATTGATTAGAAGGTTGCATAGGAAAAAGTGCAGTTTCATGACGGTACAGATCACTGGTACAAGGTCAACTAAAAGGAGATCATAGTAAGCTTTTTGGCTTATTTACACAGGAACCAATTTATGTATCTCATATAACATTGAAGGACAGACGGATAGATCACAGTAATACGCATAGGATTACATCAATAACAAAAAGGGGGGAAAATCTGTCATAAAGTAGAAAAAAGAAAAAGAAAAGGGAAATAACATAAAAGGAAATAGAAGATATTCACAGGTTTCGAGTAGCAGCCGTCTGTAGGTGACGTTTCAGAGCGATTTTGAAGGAGGTTGGGGATTTGCACTCCTTTAGGGCTTGTGGTAGGGCCTTCCACATGTTAGTGGTGTAGCAGGGCCTTCCACATGTTAGTGGTGTAGCAGGAGAACACATTTGAGCCTTTTTTCAGAGTCAAATCTGGGTTGAACGTGATTTGTGGAGCTGCCTCTGGTGTTGTAATTGTGGACATCCTTGACGCCTTGAAGTCTAGTTATTATTATTAGTAGTGTAGTAGTAGAAGTAATAGTAGTAATATGTTCTATTTTATTCCAGACAGGAGGTGTACAGGTTCTCAGAACCATACTACAGTAGTAGTAATATGTTCTGTTTTATTCCAGACAAGAGGTGTACAGGTTCTCAGAACCAGACTACAGTAGTAGTAATATGTTCTATTTGATTCCAGACAGGAGGTGTACAGGTTCTCAGAACCAGACTACAGTAGTAGTAATATGTTCTGTTTGATTCCAGACAGGAGGTGTACAGGTTCTCAGAACCAGACTCGGAGCAGAACGTGTTGTTTGAGGAGAACCTGCAGAAGTCTGGAATCCCCATCATTAAGGCTGGAACCGTCTGTAAGCTGATAGAGAGACTGACCTTCCACATGTACGCTGGTAAGATTAACTCCCCTACTGCTTTGGACGTTCCTGTTCGCCCCAATTCTCAAGAGACCTCCGCGCCAATACGGCGCTCGTTCGCGTTCGTTCGTTCGTTCGTTTACCTTGTTGAAGCTGATGAGGGGTCGCGCCGCCGTGTACTGTAAACACATTTTCCGCGGTGATGGTGTAAAAAATCCATTATGCGTTAACATCAACGGAGACCAATTCACTTCCTTGTTGATTTCCTCTGGCTGTAAGGCTCTGTGGCCAGTGACTGGTCTGAATGTACGGCAACACATAACAGGCAAATTCACATTCATTCTCGCATGACGCCGCCCTCTGCTGCCTGGCAGACCAAAGTGCACTATTGCACAATAAAAAATAAAAAAAAATAATAAATAAATAAATGTCTGTCTATCTACTATAACGTTGCAAAGGTAAGCCGCTTTTTGATGGCACCAGACCCAATAAATAAATAAATAATCTGGCAGTAGGAGAGTTAATAATAACAATAATAATAATAATAATAATACATTAACCCATTTAGGCCTAAAATTATTGGATGCTTTAACTATTAAAAAAATAGCAGATATACAAGCAGCTTGTAGATCTGCTATTTTTGAAAAATCGTGAAAATTCGAATTTTGACCTGATTCTATAAGTGTCTTTTGAATCCTTCTATGTTTCTATATGTCAGCAATCTGGCCAGCCATCGTCAAAGAAAAGGTCCTTTTCACTTAACTGGTGCTCAGTTAGTCTGTTCTCGAGAGACTACTATGTCAGTGGTGCTCAAACCTTTTCATGTGAAGGACCCCCAAACGGACCCCCCATCTCAAAATATTTAGTTCCAGGGACCACCCAGAAGCAAAATTTGAGTTACAAACGTTCGCTTTAAAAATACATATTTCCAAAGATTTGTACACATTTTCACGACTTTTTCAAAAATAGCAGATCTACAAGCTCGCAGCGCGGCACTCGGTGCCGCGCTGTGAGCTTGTATATCTGCTATTTTTCACTGGTTAAAGCATTCAATAGTTTTATTCCCTAAATGGGTGTGTAAGCTGATAGAGAGACTGACCTTCCACATGTACACTGGTAAGATTAATCATTTCAAAACTTAACACGTCCTGGCATTGACAAGACAGTAGATTTCCAGTGAATTGCCAGAACATTGAGCTTGTAGATCAGCTATTTTTGCTATTTTTTATGACCTTCTCTGACTTTTTTTTTTCTTCAGTTTAAACCTACCTATGTCCTATGATGATGGACTCTGCTTTTCAATGGGAGTGGTTTCTTGCCATTTGCTACTGCTAGAGTATCTGCAAAAAAATATGCTCCATTCTCCATTAAAAAATCAAACCTTGTCACGTGAAGCTTGACCAATCCTCAAAGTATGGTCTCATTGGACATTTTTAATCATCCAATCATCAGACCGGGACGGACACTATACACATATTCTGGATGTACGGGACGGATAAAACCTGTTCATTCTGGACTGAAATGACCATATATGGACATGAACGGGACACACATGTACGGGACAGATAAAACCTGTAGGAAAAAAATCAAACCTTGGTTAGAAGTGAATCGGTGAATCTTAGTATAGAATTGTCTGGAGAGCCGGTATGATAGCCGGTATAATAGGTTTTTAAAAAATATATAAAAAGTCCTGCTTGCTGGTCTCTTAGTTGTTTGTCAACTGCATCCCTCTATAATTATTTCAGTTTTTCTTTGTGGCCTACTAAATTTTTCAACTTCTGCTAGATTTTCAATGTATTTACTCTTGTCTGCCTTAATGCTCCTTTTTACCATTCTGTTAGCATCTGTATATTCTTATTGTGCCTTTGCTTTTGCTCTTATGCGGCTATTTGTCATTGCTGCAATAGGTGAGACCTATTGCATGTACAAGACAGATAAAACCTGAAGGCCAAATTATCATGTGAAGCTTGACCAATCCTCAAAGTATCCATTCATCTGACCGGGAGGGACACCGCACACATATTCTGGACGTACAGGACAGATAAAGCCTATTCATTCTGAACTGAAATGACCATATATGGACATGGGACACACATTTTGCTTTTTGAAAAAGCCTATTCATTCTGGACTGATATTTTGCACGTACAGGACAGGAAAAACCTGTTCATTCTGGCCTGGAGTGACCATATATGGACATGAGGTGACATACATTGTGTTTTTGAAAAACCCTTTTCATTCTGGACTGAGATCACCATATATGGTAATTAAACGGACATTCTGTTTTTGAAAAAGTCTGTTCATTCTGGACTAAAATGACCATATATGGGCGTGATACACACAAAGCCACTCATAGGAAGCGGTTTTCACCGCTTCAAAAATTAAAATGCTAGTATCAGCATGTGTCCTATGTGTGTTTTTCAGATCCAAACTTCGTGCGAACCTTTCTGACCACGTACCGCTCCTTCTGTAAGCCCCAGGAGCTGCTGGACCTGCTGATTGAGAGGTACTGTTCGTACTCTATACCAGGGGTGATTGAGAGGTACTGTTCATACTCTATACCAGGGGTGATTGAGAGGTACTGTTCATACTCTATACCAGCTGATTGAGAGGTACTGTTCATACTCTATACCAGGGGTGATTGAGAGGTACTGTTCATACTCTATACCAGCTGATTGAGAGGTACTGTTCATACTCTATACCAGCTGATTGAGAGGTACTGTTCATACTCTATACCAGGGGTGATTGAGAGGTACTGTTCATACTCTATACCAGGGTGATTGAGAGGTACTGTTCATACTCTATACCAGCTGATTGAGAGGTACTGTTCATACTCTATACCAGGGGTGATTGAGAGGTACTGTTCATACTCTATACCAGGGTGATTGAGAGGTACTGTTCATACTCTATACCAGCTGATTGAGAGGTACTGTTCATACTCTATACCAGCTGATTGAGAGGTACTGTTCATACTCTATACCAGGGGTTGAGAGGTACTGTTCATACTCTATACCAGGGGTTGAGAGGTACTGTTCATACTCTATACCAGGGGTTGAGAGGTACTGTTCATACTCTATACCAGGACCTGCTGATTGAGAGGTACTGTTCATACTCTATACCAGGGGTGATTGAGAGGTACTGTTCATACTCTATACCAGGGGTGGTCTGATTGAGAGGTACTGTTCATACTCTATACCAGGGGTGATTGAGAGGTACTGTTCATACTCTATACCAGGGCTGATTGAGAGGTACTGTTCATACTCTATACCAGGGGTGGTCTGATTGAGAGGTACTGTTCATACTCTATACCAGGGGTGGGCAATATTTGTTTCAATGGGACAAATGAACAACAGAAAATATTGTGGAGGGCCGGGACAAAAGGTTGTGCTCCCCGCAAGATGTGCTCCCCGCAAACTAAACAGTAAATAAATACTTAGCAGTCCAATCTTTGTTGAAAACCCGGCATTCGGCATCGACTTTTCTTTTTTTTGCCACTTAAGACTTTTTTGATGGGTAAGGTAAGGCAGATCGTCTTGACCAGTCTGACCACCTGCTTGTTATTGAGACAACATCATTGCGTCCATTAATATGTACGTTAATAAAACACTTCAAAATAAAAGCAATGCAGCTTTAGTCCATGCATGAGGTAAAATTAGAAAATGCGTTTATTTTGTCATTTGCCATTAACCCTACGTGGGCTGTATGTACCCTAACTATTATACCTACTGATCTCTTGTAACGCTGGGTGAAAAACAAAGCGACAGCGATAATCCACTCCATTGCTAGGCTCTTGTTACTGCAAAAAAAGGGGGGGTGCCGAGATCAAACCTTCCTGGACGTCAATAGCATTGACAGATACAGGAATAGTCGGATCTGGCCTAGTGGGAACCGGATACAATGTTTCAGAGGTGGGACAAGAGCGAGGACTCGATTAAATGGCGATTAAAAAAAAGTTAAAAAACATATCTCGTCAATGGCATGAATAATCATAATCATCATCATATTCCCTGTTTGACATTCTAGAACCATAAACATGATGGTTTTCACTAGTTATATTAAACAGGTTGTGTTTGTTCCAGGTTTGACATTCCAGAACCAGGTTCCAGTGAAACAGAGACTCTGGAGAACGCAGAACTTCAAAGCTCAGAACTCAAGCGATTCAGGAAGGAATTCGTCCAACCTGTTCAACTGAGGTACATAAACATATACATATAGATACATATACAATTATTGCGACCGTCAGGTCGCAGTTACCATCAAAACCTCCACCAGCTGTCAGTCTGTCTGTCAGTCTGTCAGTCACACATCACACTTTTGCTCTTCTCATATCACCGCTATCGTTGCCCCAATCCATGCCAAACTTTGCACACACACTCCTTGCCTGCCAAACCACTACCTCCACCACTACCTCAATTCTCACATGGCCCTCTTTTGGTGCCACCATGAGGCCGATTCTTGCAAAACACATTTTTGGACACTGCTCCTACAAATGTTGCCCTAAAGTCACGCAAATCGGTACACACTTGGTCTACACTCATGTCTTCAACATGGATCTGTCCCATATAGCTCCACCATCAGGACGATATTTTCAAACACATTTTTGGACACTGCTCCTACAGATTTTGTCCTAAAATCACACAAATCGGTACACACTTGGTCTACACTCATGTCTTCAACATGGATCTGTCCCATATAGCTCCACCATCAGGCCGATTTTTTCAAACACATTTTTGGACACTGCTACTACACATTTTGCCCTAAAATCACGCTGCGACCTGATGGTCGCTTATCTCCCGATTAGGGAGTCTTACTGGTATATATCCAGTACAACCTGTCCAACTGAAATATGTAACATACCTCTCCTCTCCTCTCCACTCCTCTCCTCTCCTCTCCTCTCCTCTCCTCTCCTCTCCTCTCCTCTCCTCTCCTCTCCTCTCAGAGTATTGAACGTGTGTCGTCATTGGGTTGAACATCACTTCTATGACTTTGAGAGAGACTCTCTGTTACTGAGGAGGCTGGAGGACTTCATAGCGCTGGTCAGAGGTATTAATACATATATAATACACTGTATATAAACATATGTATTACTATTTATATGAATATACTTACCAGTCTGTATGTCTGCTGGTCCAGGTAAGTCCATGAGGAAGTGGGTGGAGTCTATCACAAAGAGCATCCAGAGGAAGCAGGCGGCCCAGGCCACAGGCCCCGCCCACAGCACCGCCTCCGAGGCGGCTCCTCCACCAATCACCTTCGAGGCGGCCCCTCCACCAATAGAGTGGCACCTCAGCCGCCCGGGTCAGGCGGAGACCTTCGACCTCATGACCCTTCACCCCATCGAGATCGCCCGGCAGCTCACCTTGCTGGAGTCTGAACTGTACAGGTTAGAACCCTCACCTCACCCTGCTGGAGTCTGAACTGTACAGGTTAGAACATGACCTAACCCTAACCTCGCCTACCAGGCTTTCTGGGGAGAAAGCCTGGTGTTCGTTCACAACAGACCGTTTGGTTTCCGCCTAAAGCGCGGAAACCACTCGAAGCGGCGTCGCTTTGATTTGGTTCCCTCCGTTTGTTTCTCCAATCCCTATTAAAATGCTTGAGAAGCCTAGTGTAGTCTTGCCAGTCGCTACGAGTTGGACTAAAAGATGCACATACCAAACGAATTTTTCTAAAGCAAAACTACGCCGCATCAAGGTGTTTATTAGGTAGGCCCTAAAACTATGTCCTTGGGTGCAGGGGAATATTTTGGGTTAAAACTGAATCCGGTTGATAGTTCCGGCCAAAGTGTAGTCCGTCTAGGACTACAACATGACGTAAAGTGGTTTCCGCTCCCGACCGGATCAAACCCCGTAAAGTGAAGTGATCCCAGACTAACCTAACCCTAACCATGCTGGAGTCTGAACTATACAGGTTTAATTAATCAATAATTCATTAATCATTAATGAATCGTTCATTAATGAATCGTTCATTAATCATTCATTAGGGACTTTAAGCAATGACGGCTACAGCAGTCCACTCCTGTAACCGGACATGGATCAGTGCTCTATAGATAAAGCTGCTTGTCGTCGCAGCCCTTCCTACTACGGCAGAAGCTACCTTTCCACGTAGCGTCTACAACGTCTGCTGCATAGCCGTCACCATGGGAACAAAGAGTTCGGTAAAAGGGTTGCCAACGGTTGTTTGCCTAACTCTTTCTCAGCCACGGGGAGCCACTTAATGTTAAAACCGGATTAAACCGTACTTCTTCTGTACTCAAATTAGCCGACCGGAATTTTCCGTACTAGGTCATTAAAACCAAAATAAATGATAATGATAAAAAAAAAAAACGATCGGCAGCTGTCCTCAGTCTCTTCTTCGACTGATCTAAAAGGATCATTCTCTCAACTGTCTGAACCGGAAGTGCTTCTGGTAGCTTTTCGTTCACTATAGCCAAATTCCCGTTCACTTTCAAATCAATGTAGGAGGCGTTAGCATAGCATCTCTCGGTGATGTTTTCGATCAGATAAAAGTTGACATGGGGGCTTCATACGGACTGGATTACGTCTCAGATCATAATACAATAATAGAAATTTCCAGCTAGTCCACAGACAAGCCATTCTGGCCAGGCTGGGAAAGTGTTAACGATCTTGACTGCTACAACGATTGCGTCAGAGCAGCTGTACCGAGCCGTCCTGAAAACCGTATTTGCATAAACTCCCTGTTAATCATTTTATAGACAGCTGACCCTGCTGTCTGACTTATACAGGTTTAATTAATCATTTCATAGGAAGCAGGAAGCATTAATAATAATGATGCAGGGAACAGTCAGTCAATAATAATCTGTATATTTTAGATGCTACACGACTCATCTAAATAGATGAGTGTTCAACCCAGATTCAGCTCAAACAAAAGGTAAAATTTGTTCTCCTGCTATACCACCAAAATGTGGAACGCCTTACCGAAGGCCTTAAAGGAGAGTAAATCCCTAACGTCCCTTAAAACCGCCCTGAAAAACCACTTACAGGCGGCAGCTGCTCGAAACTGGTAGCAACAAACCTAGCTTAACCTTACCCTCCCTTTGACCCTCCTATTGTAAATAACTTGTCTTTTTATAGTTTAATTTTCTTGTTCTTTTGTTTGCAATTGCTTTTCTAATACATTTCTACTGCATAGTACTGTGTTCTATCCGTCTGTCATTCAATGTTATATGAGATACTTCAATGGTTTCCTATGGAAATAAGCTTAGTCTTTTCTAGGATCTCCTTTTAGTAGACCTTGTACCAGTGAACTGGCCTGAGTTAAAGAGAAGGATCTCAACGGAAATAAGCCTTGCTTTACCTGAGTTTCCTTTTACAGCTGCACTGTCATGAAACTGTACCTTTTCCTTTGCAAAATGCATAGGAAATAAATACTTCAATCAATCAATCAATCAATCAATCAATCAATCAATCAGTCTTTGTAGAGTGACTCATCTAAATGACAAGAGAATAGTCTTGGTAGAGTGTGTGCTTATTGGTGGGTGATTAATGGATTGCATTTTATAGCACTTTTCTAAGCAAGTTGCGAACTCAAAGCGCTTGACAACGGTCCATTCATTCATTCATACATTGGGAGGTGAAGCGGCGAAGAGTCAACGCCAGCGTCCTCGCTTCCCACATTCACACACCAATGGTGGCGACTGGCGAGCTGACACCATTGGTTGTGCTGTCTCCTCCCACAGGGCGGTGCAGCCGTCGGAGCTGGTGGGCAGCGTTTGGACCAAAGAAGACAAAGAGTTGAATTCACCCAACCTGCTGAAGATGATCCGACACACCACCAACCTCACACTGTGGCTGGAGAGGTAGGTTAACACCACCAACCTCACACTGTGGCTGGAGAGGTAGGTTAACACCACCAACCTCACACTGTGGCTGGAGAGGTAAGATTACACCACCAACCTCACTCTGTGGCTGGAGAGGTAAGATAACACCACCAACCTCACACTGTGGCTGGAGAGGTAAGATAACACCACCAACCTCACACTGTGGCTGGAGAGGTAAGATAACACCACCAACCTCACACTGTGGCTGGAGAGGTAAGATAACTACTGCCAAACCTCACCACACTATGGTTACTATGGTTACTAGCACCAACCTCACACTATGGTTACTATGGTTACTAGCACCAACCTCAGCCAGCAGACCCAACAGCCCATTGCAAAACTTGCAAAAAAGATGTTCCACGATCATGCCGTTTGCCACGCCATAAAGGAGCAGATCTACAAGTTCTCAACATGTCATGCTGCAAGGCGTTGTGGGCTTGTAGATTGTCTATTTTCATAAATAAAACTAGAGGAAAAAAATAATACCGGTAATATATCAATCCTTTTCCATTCCAGACTCGGTTAAAAAAAAGAAAGAAAAAAAAAAAGATAATTTTGTTTAATTTATATTACTTTCAATCTGTGATAGAGTTTCTGTTTTTTGGGCCGGCATAGGGCCTAAAATATATGCTAATTGGTCGCATGTCATTAACATGTCGTTAACATGTCGTTAACAGGTGTATCGTAGAGACAGAGAACATCGAGGAGAGGGTCCAGGTGGTCTCCAGGATCATCGATGTTCTCCAGGTCTTCCAGGAACTCAACAACTTCAACGGAGTTCTGGAGGTCGTCAGCGCCATGAACTCTTCACCTGTTTACCGTCTGGACCATACCTTCCAGGTAACACAACTACACACTCTAACAAACACTCATGCAGTATGACACAACAGAACAACACTAACACACAAGGATCTTCTCCCTTCCCTAAGGCCCCTTTTAGATGAAAACAGGCTTCACTGTAAACAGCTAAGAGCCGTTTAGTTTTCATTTTTTATGTGGTCTTTAGATGAAAACGCAATTTGTCCCTAAACGCGGTAATTTGCATGCCAGGTCGCTAGGTGGCGCATGTCGCCATGACCGCACTGCCCAAGTTCCGTTCTACTTCCTAGCAGCCAGCAAAGAAGTCCTCCTCAGTCAGTCAACACAACGCACTGCCGACACTGCACAGGCAGACTGGCTGGCTGGCTAACTAAAAATGCTTAAAAAGTTTGTTCCAGACGGTCGGAACAGACACATGTACCATACACATCCCGGGACTATATTTATTCCTTATGATACGATACAGAAAAAGGCGTTCACTTCACGTTTCGTTTCAACACAGAGGACTGGAGTCAATGCCTTTACTGCAGCTTATGGAGGGGATGATGATGATTACACACAGACGGCGACGAGCTATAGATGTTGGATCGTGTCATGATAAACATTATAGGCTACTGTCGCTATTTTCAGCGTCGGCTATTTTTGCAGTTGTCTGCTATTTTCACAACGCACCGCAACGCGTTGTGAGCTTGTAGGTCGGCTATTTTCACAACGCACCGCGACGCGTTGTGAGCTTGTAGATCGGCTATTTTCACAATGCACCGCGACACGTTGTGAGCTTGTAGATCGGCTATTATCACAACGCACCGCGACGCGCTGTGAGCTTGTAGATCGGCTATTTTCACAACGCACCGCGACGCGGTGTTGTGAGCTTGTAGATGGGCTATTTTCAAATAGCTACGGTATAAATTAGGGCTACAAATAAATGTACTTAATAGTTACTTTACAGTTTACACCACTGAACTGATGTTTAAAAAGCAATTAAATTGCTCTTCATTAAGGTACAGTATGAGTATGAGCTCAAAGCTATTTATCATAGTGGCATAAAATGAAGGGGGGGAAAAAGACGATATCAATCGCCGATTATTTGTATGACAATTATAATCATCTGGAGAAATTCCTAATCGTGACAGCCCTAGGACGTCCCACATCTTTCCATTTTCAGTGGTTTGCTGCGTTTACGGTATTTAGATGAAAGCGGGAGATACAAAGCGTTTTTACCTTTTCCACTTTCAAAGGGGGTTTCACTTTGTTACGGTTTCACCCCCCGAAGACGCCATTTTCGTCTAAATGACCCCCCACAAACGACTATAAATCATTACGTTTATAGTGAAGCCCGTTTTAATGTAATAGGGGCCTAAAACACTGGACAACACTTAACATGTCCAAATGTTAACACAGTCGGTGCCATATGTAAAGTGGGACCTCTTATATTGCCGTTTCGCCACCAAAATGGTACAAAGGGTTAAAAAATAGTGTGCACGCTGTTCATGCACTATGCATGTGCACGCGTTGAACAGCTTATAAACAAAAAAATCCGCTTGGAAATCCGTTCAGGCATTCAGGAGATTGCAGGATCCCTTGTTTTCTTCAAATGTAAACAAACATGGCTGCCATGTTTGAAAGATGGGGTTAGTATGGGGGTTAAACATGCAATATCGCGATCATGCCTAGTACATTGTTGGAGGTCCAAAAAACATTTTTGAAAAACTTTTTTTTTTAAAGACGATAAAAGACGGTTGGCAGGGAAGGCCATAGTTAAAAAGACGATTTTATTATAGAAATCTTTTTGGCATGGTATGAGTTAATTTATGTGTTTTTAATCAACAGATGATTCCGGGTCGTCAGAGGAAAGTTCTAGAAGAGGCTCATGAACTGAGTGAAGATCATTACAAGAAATACCTTCTGAAGCTCAGATCCATCAACCCCCCCTGCGTTCCCTTCTTTGGTACGTTCCATCACATGGGTGTGTATGTGATGTGTATATGTGTGTATATGTTTATAATGGGTGTCTATGTGGTGTGTGTATGTGTGTTGTAGGAATCTATTTGACCAACATCTTGAAGACAGAGGAAGGGAATCCAGACTTCCTGCATTGTCATGGTAACAAACACCTTGTTTATGCGTGTGAAAACAAGATAATTCACTTAACAGTTATTATCTCCATTTGTCAACATTATGTTTTAACCGATTTCGTGCCGCCGACGTGAAAGGGTTAATTGTCCAGGGTGCCGTTCGCTTTCTCCGTCCGCGGCCAGTCTCTTATTTTGAAGGCCGGAAGTAGATCGCGCTCACAATTCCTACTTGACGATGTTGGAGATTCAACATCATCTTCCCCTTCACTCTGGTCTATCACTCCGTTCACTGATTGGTCTATCACTCCGTTCACTGATTGGTCTATCACTCCGTTCACTGATTGGTCTATCACTCCGTTCACTGATTGGTCTATCATTCCGTTCACTGATTGGTCTATCACTCCGTTCACTGATTGGTCTATCACTCCGTTCACTGATTGGTCTATCACTCCGTTCACTGATTGGTCTATCACTCCGTTCACTGATTGGTCTATCACTCCGTTCACTGATTGGTCTATCACTCCGTTCACTGATTGGTCTATCACTCCGTTCACTGATTGGTCTATCACTCCGTTCACTGATTGGTCTATCACTCCGTTCACTGATTGGTCTATCACTCCGTTCACTGATTGGTCTAGAGCAGGGGTTCTCAAGCTTTTTGATCTCACAACCCCATATTATTAGCGAAGGTTTGCCGACTTGCCGTCACTTTAATTCTATGGTCGATGGCGACGACCGCACTTTTTTTTTTCTGTGGCTTGATAAAACCACAGATAACTATATAACTATTCGTTATATAGTTTTATCATTAAATAATACGTGCTTAAATAAAACGTATTGTGAGCTTATAAATTGGTGTTTATTAACATTGAGTATTGTTGCGTTGCTGTAGGTAAAGACCTCATTAACTTCATTAATGAGTTAATTAACAGTTAATTACCAGTGTGTGTTGTTGTGTGGCTGTAGGTAAAGACCTCATTAACTTTATTAATGAGTTAACTAACAATGTGTGTTGTGTACTAACAATGTGTGTTGTGTCTCTGTAGGTAAAGACCTCATTAACTTCAGTAAACGTCGCAAAGTTGCAGAAATCACAGGAGAAATCCAACAGTACCAGAACCAGCCTTACTGCCTGAGACCCGAACCCAGCATAAAGGTAACAGACACCAATGATACAATATACACACTAGTCTACACACTACACAATACCTGAACCCTCTATGAAGGTAAAAAAAACACTAATGATACAATGTACACACTATAGTCTACACACACTAAAGATAGTGTATTAGGCTACAGACTGAAGATTCTATTTTCTCTCTTTCAAACCTTTCTCAACTGTGTTCTATCAGAATCACCTTTATTTGTCACTTTCTCCATATACTTGCATACCTACAGAAAATGAAATATCGTTCCCCCTCAGTCACTTGCAGTGCAACATAAAAACATCAAGCCTATCTAAGAAACATGAAAGGTCCTAAAACTAAAAACAACATAAACAACATGTAATAATCCCCAACACAAGTATGTATGTGAGATAATGTGACGTGTGCAATTCATCTAAAACGTTCTAAACATAAAAAAGTACCAACATACACATATACTGTAGGTAAAGTGCGTTGGTGCTATCCGTCTGTCTTTCAATGTTATATGAGATACATAAAGGGTCCCAGTGCTTACTGGGATCTCCTTTTAGTTGTCTGTGTACCAGTGAACTGTACTGTCATGAAACTGTACCTTTTCCTATGCAAACTTCTAATCAATCAATCAATCAATCAATCAATCAATCAATCAATCAATCAATTAATTAAAACCCTATAGTTTATAACCCTAACCCTATAGTGCAGAATTTTAGCAACAGAAAGAGTAATTTTCAAGATAGAAAGTTTATCTTCGGAGAGTGAGGCATTGATATTCACCATAATGGTGCTGGAAAATAATCATCTTTGTTGTTATTTGTCAAGCCGACAGTATATATTTTTGTGTTAGTTGGGTGATGTAGTAGGTTATATTCAAAAAGTTCAAAGGTAGCAAGTCCCGAAGTCCTATTCTGCTACTTACCACATGTGTCAGGATACTCCATGCCACATTTCAGACTTTCAAGTCTATTTATTTATCTATCTGAATGCATAGTCAAAAGGACTGTGCATTCTATCTTATTATAATTTGTATCAATGTATTATTCTTTACTGATTGTATGTGTTTACCCTTTTTACTGTGTCTCCATATAAATGCCTACATTGTAATTGATGTATTGAGATAATAATAATGTTTGTTTAAATGGCTGTCATGTTGAATACGAGGCGGCATTGGCTCAGGGGTAGTGAAACCCTCATTAGAACACAGAGGGTTCTAGAGGGGGTTCCCAGTTCGATCCTGGGCTCCCCCAGAGTTAAGGTCCGTACACACCGGAGGCGAATTAGTGTATAATTAGCTTTTTTTAAAACCTTATGAAGACAATGGAAGCTTCCACACCAAACGCGAATTTCGAAAAAGCGAAAAGTCGTCTGTTTTTTATTCGCCCTTGTGTCGAATTTAGCGAACATACGCTGGTGAACTCCTCTCTCTGCGTATCAATGCAAGCTCACTCTATCCTTTTTAAAGAGAGAGAGGGGACATGGTCGAGAGACCATCCCTGTGCATTGAGGCCGAGGGGAACTTCTTGTGTGTGTGGCTGCCAGTGTTGGGAAGAACGTCGTTACTTGTAACGGCGTTAGGTAACGAAACTACTTTTCTCGGTAACTAATAACGTAACTCCACCTTTCCCATTCAGGAACGCCGTTCTAGTTACTGTGGTGTAAAGTGGCTAGTTACTTGTTACTTTCTGTGGTCCAAAGGAACTGTTTCTCTGCGCAGCGGAGAGCAGACTGAGAGCAGCAGCGGAGCCTCCCTGTCTGCTGCCTGTCATAAACTGCCTGTCTGTGGTAACTCTCATAGTCAAGTGAAAGACGTGCCTGGCCTCGCACACTAACATGATGCGCTGTAGAGGAGCAATGATTGGTTGACCTGGGTTAAAGCTTCAGGCTAAGCCAATCAGAGACGGCCTTGGGCGGGTCTTAAAAAATACACACAAACTGACACTGAGCCAAGCGCACACACATTGTCACGCGGTGAAGAGAGACGGAGAGGATAGTACTCGTGTCTCCAAATGCTGGCGAGAGCTCGAGACAACAGCAGCTTTGCAACTTGGAAACATTATTTTAACTTTGTGGAGATAAATGGCGCTAAAATCTACTCCACCAAAATCGCCACAGCATGTCACCCAGAGTGAACCAAACAGATTGATTGCCAAGCCACGTAATGCAAGTGCTAGCTAAATATGAAACATGCTTGATCAATGATGCTTTCCATCGCAACCTTTGAGTCTGTTGCCTTCAGAGAACTAGTCAGTGTTGCACAGCACGACGATAAGTGCAGAACTTGGTTTGAAAAAGGCTACAATGAATATATATGCCATTTCTAAACATATCTTTAGCTTTTTTGTTCCACTGCATTTCTATGCATAATTGCTACAATAACAGGGAGTTGTCTTTCCTCTTTATAAGGTCATTAATTGAAGCCCCCTAAAAAAAACAAAAAAACAAGTGTAACTGACTTTCCAGAATGCTTTGTTTTGATTTATATTTTTTAAAGTAAAGTAAGGTAACTAGTAACTAATTTTATACGCTATTCGCTATTTGGTGTGTATGGAAAAAGGCGAATCGCGAATTCTTCGCCTTTTTTGTTCGCTTATTCACGACGCTTCGCTAATTCGCCGGTGTGTACGGACCTTTAGTGTTGAGCAAGACTCTGAACCCCTAGTTGCTCCCGAAGAGGAGGTTGGTGCCTTGCATGGTTTCCTCCGCCATCGGTGTATGAATGTGTGTGTGAATGGGTGAATGTAATGCACAATCTCTGTAAAGCGCCTTGGATAAAGGTGCTTTATAATTGCACCGTTTAACATTTGTACAGCATAAAAATCACACAGTGAGTGCAGCCAGATGCTCTGAGTCTTTGATTAGACAGATTGATATGAACCAATCAGGGGTTTTTCTTTGGGTTTTTTATATTTATTTACAAAATTCAGCGTGAATAGTTTCAATGTGTCTCTCTCTCTCTCTCTCTGTCTCTCTCTCTCTGTCTCTCTCTCTCTCTCTCTCTCTGTCTCTCTGTCTCTATGTCTCTCTCTCTCTCTCAGAGGTTCTTTGAATGGTTGAACCCCATGGAGGACAGGCAGGAGAAGGAGTTCACTGATTATCTGTTCAACAAGTCACTGGAGATCGAACCCCGACACACCAAGACCCTCCCCCGCTTTGTATGTATAAAATATACCTATCTACCGTATCTATATACCTATATACCTACTGTATCTACACCTTTAAACCCCAACTGTCTTTCCTCTTTAAAAGCCTATCTAGCTGACCTCCAAAACTGGATGTCTGCTAACCTTTACTACTCAACACTAACAAGCCAGAAATCATCCTGTTCGGCAAAACTGTCTTGACTCCATGCCCACCAATGTTACACCAGTAGAAAGGAATCTGGCTGTGCTACTGGACTCAGGGCATTTGCCCGGTGGGCCGCTAGGCTAGGGGGCCGCCCAGTGGCAAAAAAAAGTAAAAAAAAAATATATATATCTATGATTGGTGCTTGGCTGAGCATGATCAGATTGTAAAACCATCCCTACCCTTAAATTTAATTTCTTCTTTCAATGGACTAAAATATTGTTTTATTTGATGGCCTTCCTGCCCGGGCATTTGACCTTTGTACCCTCAGACAACACCAAAGGCCAAGTGGCCATATCTCCTCAGAATAACAAGTATTCTAATAATAAATACCATCTATTTATAGGGTTAGTATGTAATAGTAATGTAATAGTAATAGATTACTCCTCTCCTCCTCAGAGTAAGAAGTATATTCTAATAATTAACACCATATATGTATAGGGTTAGTATGTAATAGTAATAGTAATAGATTACTTCTCTCCTCCTCAGAGTAAGAAGTATTCTAATAATAAACACCATGAATTTATAGGGTTAGTAATGTAATAGTAATGTAATAGTAATAGATTACTCCTCTCCTCCTCAGAGTAAGAAGTATTTTAATAATAAACACCATGTATTTATAGGGTTAGGGTTAGTAATGTAATAGTAATGTAATAGTAATAGATTACTCCTCTCCTCAGAGCAAGAAGTACTCGTGTCCTCTGAAGTCTCCAGGACTCCGCCCCCAGGCCGCCAGGTCGGCCTCACTCAGAGGTCAGAGGTCAAGGGTCAGCCACAGCGATGTCACTGACGGGGTCGCGACCTCTGACCCCCCCCTCACCCCCCTCACCCCCCTGTCTCCCTCTCCCCTGGGTCCTAGCTCCCCCTCCAACTCTGGTATGACACACACACACACACACACACACACACACACACACACACACACACACGCACACACACACACACACACACACACACACACGCACACACACACGCACGCGCACACGCACACGCACACACGCACACACACAGTGTTGGGGAAGTTACTTTGAAAGCGTAACTTGTACAGTTACAAGTAACTCAACATGGCAGTAACTTGATCAAGTTACAGTTCTACCCCTGGAGAAATGTAACTTGTAAAGTTTCAAGTTACATAGAAAAAATGAACTTCATTTAATTTTCTTTTCAACGTTAAATTGAGAATGTACATTTGGTGTATATGAAACACAATATAATATCCTACAAAAAAAGTCACATGCCAGCAGAAATATGCCTCAACTGAGTTGTATACTTTTATTTAAAAAAGGTTGACATTTTCTTTAGTAAACATCTGTGTTCCTAAAATAAAGTAAAAAAAAATAAGAAAACATCTGTTCTATCTGTTGAGGATACTGTTACATGAGTCATGACATTTGATCGTCATCTTATCACATCACATCTCTATGCATATTAACTAAACTTTTGTGGGGCACGGTGGCGCAGTGGTTAGCGCTTCGCCTCACAGCTAGAAGGTCCTGGGTTCGATTCCCGCCGGGGGACACTGTGGGTGCTGGGGGCGTGTTTCTCCCTCCGCGTCATCAGCGCCCACACCCTAGGTGGGGTTGGCGATAGGGCCTTTCTGTGTGGAGTTTGCATGTTCGCCCCGTGTCTCCTAGGGTTGATACCCTCACAAAAACATGCAGTAATCCTGGTCTCAATAATGCCTCCCCCTGGCCAGCCGGGGCGCTTGATGGAGGGGAAAGGAACTGGTTGGAATAACGTGTTCCTTCCATGCGCTACGTCCATCCCGGGGAAAATCCCACCTGTCAGGTGAAAAGAAACAACTTTTGGACTACTCATGCATTGAAGGAAGCTACTCATGCATTGAAGGAAGCATGAGGTCAGTCCGTTGTCTCCCCAGGCGTGGCAGAGGGAGAGCAGAGCCCAGGATTACATAGGCAATTGGCACTGGGTGAAAAAATGGGTTGCAAAATCGTGGGATAAAAATTATAGTTTAAAAAAAAAATAAAAAATAAACTTTTGTAAACATCTGTGATCCTAAAATAAAATTCCGCCGAAAAAGAGGATCTGTTCAGGATACTGTACATTAGTCAAGACATTTGATCGTCAATTTGATCACATCTCAATTGTAAAACTTTAACTTAACTGTTAAAAAAATATAAAGCGATGTATAGTGATAGCTACACCTTTGTTAAACATATGAATTAAACTGTTATTACATGACATTTGATCGTCAATCTTACCAAAACGTAAAACTCAGCATGTGTTGTCATGGTGAAATGTTTCAGGTTCGTTCAGGTGGTCTGATGATGTCACGCCTCCGGCCCCGCCCCCTGTCCCGCCCCGCAGACCACCCGACTCCTCCCCCTCGAAGGTTTGTTTCCATGGTTACCGACGACACCCCCTAACAACCACCTCTTCAGACTCAAACCTAGCATTCCTCTCCTCTTGAGTCCCTTCTTGTGAACTCTTGCTAGTTTGCTATGCAGATGCTAGGTTCATTGTTTACCTGTTGTCCTAGTTACGGTGGTTCTCAACCTTTTCAGGCCATGACCCCCAAATAACCATGTCAGAGTACTTAAAGGGATATTTCACTTTCAAAAAAACTTTTGGTAATTTTATCATCTAATCAGGCTTTTATGAACACCCTGAACAGTTTTTAATTAGCTTGATTGAATATTTATATATTTGATGTAAATGTTACCAGGCCCTCCAGGCCCAGGGCCTCTCCCCACACACACCCATTGTAACTTCAAGCTTCATTTTAACCATGATAGATTCATTAAAAACACCCATTATTTTTTTCTAGTGACTCATAATACCCTCCTAATATGTGAGCAGGCCGTGTTTTTTCGATAACTTTTTTCATTTATTTTTAATAATTATTTTTTTGTATTTAATTTTTTCCATTTTCCCAAATAATTATTACAAATAAATGAAAAAAAGTTATCGAAAAAACATGACCTGCTCACGTATTAGGAGGGTAGTATGAGTCACCAGAAAAAATAATGGGTGTTTTTAATGAATCTATCATGGTTAAAATGGAGTTTGAAGTTACAATGGGTTTGTATGTGGAGAGAGGCCCTACCACTGCTCCCTGTTGAAAGTGGAATATCCCTTTAACCCTTACAGTGCCTATCCCGAACAAGTTCGGCTTTATTTCAATCCAATACAATATTTTATTTGCTATTTTACTTACCCCGAGCTGCTTGGAGCAACGTGGGTGGACCCGGCTCGTCCAGCGCTAGCCAACGAGAGACGCTAGATGGTCAGACGATTTATCATTGAAAATGGTTTAAAATAAAGTTTAGAGCCCCCCAAAAAAACCTCAATATATACTGTCGGCGGCGCGACGTATGCCAGGGTGCCTATCCCGAACTAGTTCAGGATATTTAATAAAATGAATTATTTAATCGGAGGCCTCAACGAAGCCCCGGTCTAAATTTCCATCCATGGCCGGGACTTAGACTCGGCCATCCACGGGCCGTAGTCGCGCTAACGGCCGCATCGCGCCGCCCACTCCAATGATAAATCACATCTTTAGACAGGATTTTCTCCGGATTGTGTTCCCAGACCCAAAGAAAAAGTTTTTTGCGACTGAAATAGCTTTAGATCGGGCTTCTAAATGGGTTAGCATTTTGGCTACGTGTCAGCTAGCTTCCTCCTATCGTCACCCATAGCATTGGCTGGAGTGAAATCCCAAGGCACTTGGGACAGTGTCGACGGAAGCTAGAGCAAAGGTCTATGGAGAAATTTCTGGCACTCTAGCGCCCCTTGTGGCCGGCGGCACTGTATGAGTTAAGCAATATTACACGAGAGGGTGTGCATTAACACGGTTATCTGGCAGAACAGCCTTGCCGCAGGAACGAGCCGACAGGCGAGTTCCGTAGGCAGGGCTGAAGTGCCAGATAACCGTGATAATGCACACCCTCGAGTGTAATATTGCGATTATACAACTGTTGCCCTTAAAAAAAAGAACACGTCAACTTCATTTCATTTAATCGGGGGATATCTTAAAAAGTCCTGGAATAAATTCCTTACCAAAACATTTCTTCACCAATGTGTTTGTAAAGGTGTCTAGTAACACATCTCACAAAGACTGAAATTCAGTTTCCCTAGGAAAATCTTTGACAGCTAGGGTAATTCTGGGTCTCATTCACTCACTATACACTATACTATAGGGGAAAAAAATCACTCCCAAAAAATATGCTTTAAGGGAGGGGTCGTTTTTTATTGAGGGGTGTTACTGGAGAAAATGTATAAGCCCCTTTATAAAATGCCATGACCCTCCCTCTCAATTGGGGGAAAAATCAATGACCCTCCCCAAGCATTAAAATAAAAAAGATTGACCCTCCCCTACAACATGATATTTACAACAGTAAAATTATGCCTAAAACCTAAACTTGGGTGGGCATTGCGAATTTTATTTTCTTTCTTCCTTTTTTTACTGTAAATAATTAGGATTTTATTTTAGGTTTCAAAACGGGTGCGGGCGGCAGCAGCAATGAACAATAATGAATAGGCTAATATGATGCATTGAGATCCCAGCTGCACTTCATCCCAAAAACACATTTCCAAATATAAACTAACACACCCTCCAAACTAAAGTAACATACAGT
Source organism: Nannobrachium achirus (assembly GCF_963921795.1). NCBI lineage: Eukaryota > Metazoa > Chordata > Actinopteri > Myctophiformes > Myctophidae > Nannobrachium > Nannobrachium achirus. The sequence continues at coordinate 72,881,577 of NC_137812.1, read as the reverse complement.
GAGTAGCCTACTGCTGCTAGTGTAAAAGTCAACGTGGACATCACAAAAAAGGTGAGAAGTTCTCACAGGTTGAGAACAGGTTATTTGACATCTAGGTTACAGATAAAACAATTGACACGTGCACAACAAAGAGAAGGGTTGTAACAGCTGCCATTCATTTTGTGCTGTTGATTGCCTGTGATCAAATCTGGGTCAAATGCGCATTTTCAACGAGCGGTCGTTAATTATTTTTTTTAGCACCATTTCACTTTTTACTTTAGGGAGGGGGATACAGTTCTGACAACCATTGTTGCTGCCTTACACAGCTCTCCATTGTTTTAGGAAAATACATTGTAGTATAAACACAGCCACTTTAGTTCATTCACTAACTGCAGTGACTGTGGGGCATTTCTAGGGATGCACCTATAATAATAGTAATATTGAAAGGAACGCTGTAGTAAAATATATATAGGCCTATAAAAATCTGGACTATTTTTTAATTCAAAATCGCATGACCCTCCCTGACACTCAAATTAAAATAGCATCACCCTCCCCGAGATTAAAATCAAAATAGCATGACCCTCCCCTAAAATCCTCCTTGGGAGGGGGGGTCATTATTAATGACCCCTCCCTAAGTGGGATGTGAGGCGTCTTACTAGGTGTTTTTAATTATTCTGAATGCATTACAAGCATTTGTTTTGCACAAAAAAAACATTCATTGGGCTAAAAACAGACCATAAAATGATGGTTTAGTGATGAGTCATCACTTTTCACAGTAGTATGGGGGTCCATTTCTAGCCCAAGGAATGTTTTTTGGTGCAAAACAAATGCTTGCAATGGATTCAGAATAATTAAAAACACCTAGTTAGACCCCTCACATTCCACTTAAAGCATATTTTTTGGGAGTGATTTTTTCCCCTATAATATAGTGTATAGTGAGTGAATGAGACCCAGAATTACCCTAGCAGATTTTCCTAGGGAAACTGAATTTCAGTCTTTGTGAGATGTGTTACTAGACACCTTTACAAACACATTGGTGAAGATTTTTTTTGGTAAGGAATTTATTCCAGGATTTGACACTATTTCTAAAGATATCCCCCGATTAATTGTAATTAAGATATTCGATAGATATTTGTAATGTTTTAATGCCACATTTAGTTTCTATGTCCCTGAACGTCACATGGAAACCGCTAGCCTAGCCGCCTAGCATAGTGTTTTTTGATTGATTGATTGAAGAATGTATTAGAAGTTTGCAATAGAAAAAAGTACAGTTTCATGACAGTACAAATCACTGGTACAAGGTCAACTAAAAGGAGATCCTAGAAAGCCGAGGCTTATTTCCACAGGAACCACACTTTAAGTATCTCATATAACATTGAAAGACAGACGGATAGAACATACTTTATCTAGGATAATATCAGTTTCAAAAGCATAACATCAAATACAAAGGCAGAAAAGAAAGAAAAAAGGGGGGGGGGGGGGGGGAGCATGGGGGCTTAGTCTATTTACAAGTCTCGGGTAGCAGCTGTCTGAAGGTGACTTTTCATACCAATTTTGAAGGAGGCTAGGGATTTGCTCTCCTTTAAGGCTTGTGGAAGGGCGTTCCACATGTTGATGGTATAGCAGGAGAACGAGTTAGCGCCTTGTTTAGTGTTAAATCTACGTTGATGATGATTAGTGGAGCTGCCTCTGGTGTTGTGATCGTGAACATCCTTGACCTTTAAGAAGTAGTTTGCCAGGTACATGGGTATCTTGGAGGTGTAGTGAATCTTGTACACCAGGCCCATTGCAAGATGCTGTACTCTGTCAGCTACTTTGAGCCACCCCACGCTTTCGTGGTGATGATCGGTAAGGTGGGTCAGAGGTGGAAGACCAAGCACAACCCTAATTAGTTTGTTCTGGGCTGTTTGGAGCTTTAACTTTAAGGCAGCTGGGGCGTCTCGATACCAGACAAGGACTCCGTAATCAATGAGGGGCCCAATAAGAGCTCCTCCTAGTGTCTTTCGAGATTTAATACTGATCAGCGGGGCAACCCTTTGCAAGAAACGAATTCGTTGGTTGACTTTTTTGATTACCTTGGTAGTCATTTTTTCACTGGATAGGTTAGCCTCCAGGATGCAACCCAGGTAGCAGATGTGTTTTTTTCTTTCAATCACAGTGTTTAATTGTGAAGTTCTCAACTAGGCTAAGTTTCTGACTAGATCCAAAGAGGATACTTTCAGTTTTACCTAGGTGAATTGAGAGTCTGTTGTCATTGAGCCAGGTGCAGATCATGTTTAGTTCACAGTTAAGGGCCTTTTCAACCTGCAATATGTCTCTGCCTGAGACTAGGAGAGCCGAGTCATCCGCGAACAGAAACAGATTGCAGTCACAAGCAGATGACATGTCGTTTACGTATATTAAGAACAACAGTGGTCCTAGTATGCTGTGGGGAGAGAGGAGCGCTGGCTGTCTTTCAAACGCAGCTGATTTCTTTACTTGATGAGACTGAGAGACAGTGCAGTAGTGCTCGTTATATGCACGGTTGGAGAGCCTGTTTTCCATTGAGAGCCCGACTACTTGTTGTATAATAAGAGTTGAAGCATAAGATTTTGTATAACACGGTTCTATTGTGAAAATATCTACTATCCAATAGGTAGTGTGAGATCTGCATGTAGATCTGCTATTTTCACTATTTCTGCCTCTAACATTTGACAATAATGGCCAAAGTTTATTATTTTATTTTAGAAGTATTAAAAGGGTCTTAAAAGTACTTAAATTGTCACTTTAGGAGGAGTTCCGACAAGATGGCGACCGAGTAGGACGCGTTTGTTGAGCTCTGTGGAGGTGCAAAGTTTTCACATTTTTTAAGCCCATTTTGTACTGCCTTTATAGTTCTTTTGAGACTTTAAACGCCAAAACACTGGTGAGCGTCTGTTTTTGCAGTTGTTTCGTGTTTCATGCCGAATACGATTAACACGAGGTCGAGGAGTACCAGGTCTCCGACCGCAAACGCTGACAACATGGCCGGCGCAATGCAGGGCGACGCTGACGCTCCGGTTACAAAGAGCATGCTGCGCGAGGTCCTCAAGGAATCACTGAAAGAGTTTATGGATGGTTTTATTCAACCCATGATGCTTGGCTTGGAGAAGAAATTACTGAAGAAGATTGATGACTTCGGAAAGGAGCTGCGTCCTGCAGTCGCCACGCTGAACACGACCGTGGCTGAACATGCGGAGGCCATTGAGAACTTTGGTTCCTCCATGGACAGTTTGCAGATGTGTATCACTGAATTGGAGAGAAGATGTGCTAATCTGGAGGAGAAGCTCGTCATAGCAGAAGACCGGAGTCGTAGGAACAACATAAGAGTGATTGGGATCTCTCCTGGGCTAGAAAAGGCTGACCCAGTGGCCTTTATCCAGTCTTTTTTGCAGAAAACATTCCCCGACGAGTTTCCCGACTCCCCCCCGGAGGTGGATCGTGCTCATCGGACCGGCAATCCACGTTCTGATAAGCCAAGGGCTTTCCTGGCAAGGATCCATTTTTTCCGGGTAAAGGAACGCATACTCCAGCTCTCCAGGAAAGCAGGCCAACTGACATACAATGGCAAAAAGGTGTATATTTTCCCCGACTGGTCTGCTGAAACATCAAAGAGAAGGGCAGCTTTCGGGCCAGTAAAGGAATTCCTACGTTCCATCACCGCGGAAGGAGTTAAATACGGAATAAGGCACCCGAGCAAATTCTGGATAACCGTGGATGAGGCGACTTCTACTTTCAACTCACCCAAGGAAGCTCTGGCCTTTTGCAAGGATAAGTTCAAGACTCCAGGTGCTGCGGACGAGACTCTAGCTACGCAGGATGATGAGACGACAGTTACAGAGAACTAACTTTTACCAGGGACACTTTTGCTTTCGTGATCGCGTGCTTTCAAACACATTCTGCCGATGTGATATCCTTTTGCCTTTAATGGACTGTTGGTAAGCTGGCTGGGACTTTGGAGATGACTTTTACGCAGCGTCTTTCTTTCCTCACTCTCTCCTCCTCCTCCTCCCCAAAGGGTGAGTTGTTAATGTAAGCCTACTTATTGTTTTGGACTCATCATCTGACTTGACGTTGTGTTTTCAAGTGTTTCGTTTCATAATGCCTATTTTATTTGTATTGAAGAATAAGATATATTTTATTTTTTAATAAGATCTGTAAGCAGATGGGTGTTACTCGTTTTAATTTAGGTTACCGCAAGGAGAGAGGATTTAGGGCTGCTAAAGCTATAAGCATAATTCACTGTCTTTTTTGTTTGAATATAATGGACATTGTTCTTGTTATTATTGTATTCTTTTTCTTTGCTCTTATTGAGCGTTGTGCTGCTTACTATATAGGTCTAGAGGGTTTTATCTCTCTCTGTTAAGCTTTGTCTAACGTGTTCCGTGTCCCGGTTCGGAGCCTGCTCTCTCTCTCGTCTTCCCTCTGTGTCTCTCTATCTATCTCGGCTTTCCCTCTCTCTCTCTCTCTCTCTCTCTCTCTCTCTATGGCTCTCTCTATGGCTCTCTCTCTCGCTGTGTGTGTGTGTGTGTCTCTCTCTCTCTCTCTCTCTCTCTCTCTCTCTCTCTTTCTGTTAGGTAATGACGGCTATGTTGGTTGTTAGTTTATGGTTCGTTTATGCCTCCTAAAACGCTACTTTCTCGGGTAGGAGGGCGAGACTGGGCTTTGGCCTTTGTATTGAGTAATGTAGCCTACTGTTTAAGGCGAAACAGATATAAATAATATGGTCTAAATTGTGAAGGCTCCGCGGTTCGAGAGACCACTCGCTCTCCCGCCCTTTCCCTATGTCTCTCTACCTATCTCTGCTTTTCCTCTCTCTCTCTCTCCCTGGCTCATTGACTCGTTCTTTTCTTTTCTTTTTTTTTTCTAATCTCAATAGCTGGCGGATGTACGATCTCGTGGCGCGTTGGCTCTACGTGCTCGTGGATCCGCTGTCTGGGGGGGGGGGGGGGGGGGTAGTTATTTACCTACTTTACTTGTTGTCTTCTAAAATGTTAATTTCTTGATGGGGGAGAGGGGAGCTCTGTATTGGGGATATTTATTTTGTAATCGTGATTGGGTATGTTCACTGTTTGAAGTATGGTAGTTTACTGTTTAAGACGGAAACAGACTTAACTATAATATGATTGACATTTATCTAAGTTTGCACTGGCCTTTTGGGCATGTACAGGGAGCTGTATATGGCGCAGTATGCATCTTGTGTGCTGTGTTGTATATGGTTTCCTAATCACACATAACTGTGTTTTATGTAAATTCTTATGTATACAGACTTTTCTTTTCTTTCTTTTTTTTCCCCCTTCTAATTAGTAATTGTGGTTTGTATGCATGGATGCATAGGGGGGGCTGTATGTGGCGCAGTATGCATTAACACTGTGTGTGCTTTGCTGCATATGGCCCCCCGGATGTGCTTTTAATTTCTATTTCTAACTACATATGTAAGTGCATATATGTTTTATATCATATACACTGATTTCCTTTTTTATTTATTTTTATTATTAATATTATATTAGTGCCGTGTCGTGGTGACAGCCTTATTTCCACTTATCTGTCACAAGTGTTTGGTTATTTGCATTAACGTGGCTTATAGGGCTTTATCACATTCTAAGTGGGCCTAATGCTGGACTGATTATTATTATTACAGTTGTTATAGTCCCCTCTTTTTTTTCCCTTTATTCTTTTCTTTTTTCTCTCCCCCTTCTTTACTAGAAATGTTAACATACCATTCTAATTTATTTAAGTGATATGAAGTGGGGAGATTGATCATAATTTGAGCGGATGGAATGTTTGAGAGCTATTCAGCCACAAGAAGGCACTTTTTTGTTGTTGTTGTTTTTACTTTGGTGATCTGTTATATATTTACATAACCACCAGAGGGCAATGTATGGTTACTTTTGGGCAGTTACTTGTTTGCACTCTCTGACAGAGTGAAATGAAGGTTGACTAATAGGTTGATGGGGTGGGGAACTGTTTTTGTGCACTCTGATGCTAATGGGGTTTTCCCCCTCAAGCTTCAATGTTATGTGTTTTTTTATGTTCGTTTGATGTTGCTTTTTCCTTTCTGTTCCTTTTGGGGTTGTTTTGTTTTTCTGTTGGGAAGGTTTGTTGTGAGGGACCAACTAGGAAATTCTAAAATGTTCTACTGTGCTTGCTGTGCGTATGGTTTGAACCACAATTATGACAGAATATAAATTTCTAAGTTTCAATGTAAGGGGAGCGAATATACCGCATAAGCGAACCAGCATTTTGGGGGTTTTGCGATCTAAATCAATTGACTTTGCATTTATACAGGAGTCTCATCTTTTAAAAGAGCATTCCAACCGATTGGCTAATAAACATTATCGTGTTTTAGCCTTTTCAGCTGCTTCTTCCAAAACCAAGGGAGTAGCCATATTGGCTAGACGTAACCTTAGGTTGGATTTTTTGGGTGATTGGTCTGACAGTGACGGGAGGATAGCTGTTGCTAAAATCCGCTTGGAGGGTAAAATGCTAGCACTAGTCTCTGTGTATGCTCCAAATGTTTTAGACAAAGAGTTTTACAAATTACTAACTAAAACCTTATTGGAACTGACGGATTTCAAAATCATTGTTGGTGCTGACTTCAATGCAACATGGCAACATAACCTAGATAGATCCACTGGGGTAGAAAGCAGAGAACAAGCACTAGCGTCTGCAGAACTACGTGCTTGGGCAAACTCAACTGGCTTACTCGACATCTGGCGTTTAATGAACCCAACGGTTAGAGATTTTTCTTTTCTGTCGGGTAGGCATGCTTCATTCTCTAGGATCGATTACGTTTTTGCCCCTGTTAGCTTGTTTCATAAAATTGCCAAGGTAGAGTTGCTCCCAATGTCACTCTCGGATCACAAGGCGGTGCTGTGTGTTGCTTCACTGAAACAGGTTATAGATAGAGCTCCTAGATGGCGGTTTAACACCACACTGCTGCGCGATGCGGCATTTGTAGCTCAGTTTCAAACTGGTTTGCGCGAATTTATAAATATCAATACAGGCTCAGTTGAGGATCCCAGAATTCTTTGGGATGCAATTAAAGGCTTTATCAGGAGTAATACAACCCTCTATGCGTCCACTCAGAGAAAATTAAGGTCAGCCAAACTGGTGGAATTGGAATCTCGGTTTTCTACTTTGGATAATTCTCTCCAAAATAACTTTGATGTTAGTACAGCAACCCAGAGGGAGCTAGTTAAGAAAGAAATTAACTCCATTCTCAAGCGCCGCTCAGAATTTCAAATGAAACGCACAAGGCAAAACTACTATTTTAATAGTGCAAGACCCAGTCACTTACTGGCTTTACGTCTTAGATCCAATGAGCATTTTGCTGATATTGTTAGTGTCAAATCAACAACGGGAGCCATGGTTACAGAACCCAAAGAGGTCAATGCCACGTTTCGTGCTTTTTATGATGAGCTCTACACCTCCGAGGTCATTCACGATGATGCAGTATGCAATGATTTTTTATCCAACATACAGTTACCAACCCTTAGCGAGGCGGATGCGGAAGCCTTAGATAGACCGCTCCATCTGGCGGAATTACAGGAAGCTGTGCTCGCAATGCGTAGGGGCAAGTCGCCTGGTTTGGATGGGATACCCCCTGAACTTTATGCCATCTTTTGGGAAGATCTAGGTCAGCTGATGCTAGACATGTTTCGATATGCAATTGAAAGTGGCTCTTTCTCCAGGGATGTGAATGTAGCTATTATATCATTATTGTTGAAGAAGAACAAGGATCCCACAGATTGCGCAAGCTATAGACCGCTTTCACTTTTGAATTCTGATCTAAAAGTTTTTGCTAAGGTGCTTGCGCGTCGCTTGCAGGGTTTTATGACCACCTTAGTACACTGTGATCAGACAGGTTTCATAGGAACTAGACTAGCCTCTGATAATGCTAGACGACTATTGCATATCATCGATAGGGCTAAGGAGCTGAGGACTCCCGCCGCAGTGTTGTCGCTCGATGCGTTGAAGGCATTTGATCGTCTGGAATGGTCTTACCTGTGGGCTGTACTAGATAAAATGGGATTTGGTGCTTCATTCATACATTTTGTTAAAGTACTTTATTCTAATCCGTCAGCGATGGTCCTAACCGGTAAGATCTGTTCGCCGCTATTCACGATTGGCAGATCTTCAAGGCAGGGTTGTCCCCTTAGTCCTCTCCTTTTCGCACTTTCACTCGAACCCTTGGCTCAGACAGTGCGTCAGTCTGCAGATATTACTCCTGTTTCGATTAACAACACACAGCATCGCATTTCCCTATATGCTGATGATATTCTACTGTTCATTGAGAATGCACCACAGTCAATTACTCACGTCCTTCAAATTTTTGATCAGTTCAGTTCCATTTCTGGCTACAAAATTAATTGGACGAAGTCAGCCCTTCTACCTCTAAATGATCAGATGAGATCTGCTATCCTGCCGTCCATAATCCCAGTAGTAAGCCAATTCAAATATCTTGGCATAGATATTTTCCCCTCTCTTCAGGCTATTGTTAAGAACAACTATGGTGACACTCTAAATAAGATTTGTCTTGATTTAGATAGATGGTCATCTTTGCCCAACTCTCTCCAAGCTCGAGTTTCAATCATAAAGATGAATGTTCTTCCTAGGGTTAACTTTGTAAGCTCTATGCTCCCTTTGCCACCACCGCCGCAATACTGGAATAAGCTTCACTCTTCGATATCTAAGTTTGTGTGGAAAGGGAAACGCCCTCGTCTTAAACTTTCTCTATTACAACGTGCTAGAGATGATGGCGGCCTTTCATTGCCCAACTTTAAATTTTATTATTGGGCCTTCACGCTCCGCCCCCTTTTAAATTGGTTTAACCCAGCAAATAAGGTTTCTTGGAGAGAGCTTGAGGAGAGTTTAGTGCAGCCTGTTGAATTGAGAGATCTTATCTATTCAAACATAACTACACATCAATGCAAAGTTCGCTTTGGACCTATCATTTCTCATTTAGTGGCAGTATGGAGGGCAGCTGAAAAGATGTGTAAGATTGATTGTAAATGGAACTTATTTTCCCCAGTGTTCAATAATCAAAGACTTTTAATAGAGGATCGCCCCATTCGCTTTCCAAGGTGGAGGGCTAAGGGGATTCGTACATTAGGGGACTTATTTGATAGAAATGGTTTACGACCTTTTCGAGATTTGTGTGACATCTTCAATCTGCCTGGAAATACCCTTTTTTTCTACTTCCAACTGAGAACGTCCATGAGGACCTATGGGGTCCCATGGCAAGCTCCCCTTAGATTGCACCCCTTCCATGAGTTTATCTGTGATGGTAACAGAACAAGAGGTTTGGTTTCCACCCTATATGGTTTTTTATTAGACTGTAGTTATGGGCCCCTATCTGTTGATACTGTTTGGAGGAATGATGTACCAAATTTGGACCCTGACTTTTGTTGGGACACAGTATGGTCTAACATTAGGCTATCTTCTAGAAATCCAGACCATCAACAAATTCATTTAAATGTTGTTCATCGGACTTATTTAACTCCTCGCAGACTATGTGCTATGAGGATTTTGAATAATCCCAACTGCACTCTCTGCGCCTCAAATAGTATTGGTACCTTCCTTCACATGGTTTGGGAATGCCCAAATGTGTCGTCATTCTGGAATATGGTTGCCTCAAAACTTTCAACTATTTTTAGTATCAATATCATATCTTCTCCTTCTTTATTTTTATTAAATGACGTCTCACAGTTGCAACTAAACAATATACGCAAGCGCATCTTCTTTGCTGGATTAACGGCGGCGAAGAAGATGGTAGCTACGCGGTGGAAACCTCCTCATACGTTAACGTTTCGCCAGTGGGCCTTAACCTTTCTAGATATAGTATATTTAGAGCAGTCGATAGCAAGGTTACACGGAGCAAAAGAAGAAAACATTAATATGTGGTCGGACATTGCAGATAAGCTTAAGGCTATGATTCAAGAAATCACTATATAGTGGTAACAGCCTAGCACAGGCATGCACTATTGTACATTCCGTGTTGGTCCGGGGAAAGGGGGTGGGTGGGTCTTCTTTTCCTTTTCTTGTTTTGCTATTGTTTGTGTTGCATGTCTGTTAATTGCATTTTTCTTTTGATTATGGAAAATAAAAATAATTGATAACAAAAAAAAAAAATTGTCACTTTAGAAATGTGCAGATACCCTGTATACAATTAAACTTTATGTTGGTTTACTGTTGCAACAATGTTGCACATTAAGTTAATCATCTGGGGACCCCGAAAAATGATTTGGGGACTCCCCCGGGGGGTCCCGACCCAGAGGTTGAGAACCACTGTCCTAGTAGACAGATGCTAGGTTCATTGTTTACATGTTATCCTGTCTGTCTGTCTGTCCGTCTGTCTATCTGTCTGTCCACAGACGCTGTCCAGACGGACAGGAAGTCCTCCGGCAGTTCCTCCTCGTCATCCAACCACTTCCTGTTCCTCGTCCAATTGGGGCTCTTCTCCCGGCCGTCTCTCCTCCGCCTCCCTGCCAGAGACCCGCCCTCCCCTCCAGCAGCCCCGCCCCCTCCGCCTGGCCCCTCCCCCTCAGGGGCGTGGCCTACCCCCGGACACACACCCTGCTGGCCACGCCCCCCACTCTGTTGACCGCGCCTCCTCCCACAGATATAAAAAGCTGCACGCCTCGTTCGCCGGCGCGGTCCACTGGAGGAGCGACGCGCAACAGCTGGAGGCGGGACGTCCCGGGTGCCGGAGACCACGCCGCCAGTCAAAGTGACCACTGGCCAATCACAGCACAGCGTCTTTTCCCGGGACTTATCAATTCATTTCATCAGAGCTTTATTATTGGCACGTCTCCATCCAGTTCCCGATGTTGCGCGGCTCAGCTGTTCTTTTAGAGGCTGTGTACGAAAAGACCCGCCCCCACCTGCCTCTGATTTAGCTTCGCAACAGCCAGACTCTCCCAGGGGAGAGTCTGGGAGTTTTCCATAGACAACGCATTACGCGATGACGTAGTTACTTAATTTGACTGACAGGTCCAGTCAGTAGACACCAGCGCATCAAAACATCGTCGGTAGAACAGCAAATACGTCTTTTCCAGACAGAAATTCCAAAGGTGCAAACTGTTGTTCGTTTTTAAGTTATGAGATGCCGTTGATTTCAGATAAAACTTTGCTTAATGCAGCTTTTATTTGCGATTTGTGAACTTGCGTCGGACATGGGGTCCGCCATGTTTGTTTACAAAATGCGAGAGTTGTAGCAGCCCCTCGACCAATCAGGAGCGGTGTGAGGCGGGTCGCTCCAAATGCAGCCATTTGATTGGAAATTAGAAAGTAAGTTCTCATAAGGAGACTCTTAGGAGGACAACCAGACCGAGAAAGGAAGCACATTGGTGATTGGTTTGGACATAGCTCGTGGAAGGAACACGTTATTCCAACCAGTTCCTTTCCCCTCCATCAGGCAGTATAGAGACCAGGATTACAGCATGTTTTTGTGAGGGTAACTACCCTAGGAGACGCGGGGAGAACATGCAAACTCCAAACAGAAAGGCCCTTTCGCCAACCCCAGAGGTCTACCTTTCTATGTCTACTGTATGCATCCTCCTGTCCCACTGGCCAAACCCCTCCCCTCCTAAAAAGACCCTCTCCTATTGGACCCAACCCTCCTGAAAGACCCTCTCCTATTGGACCCAACCCTCCTGAAAGACCCTTGTGATTGGACCGTGGGGTGGCGAGCGTGTTATTCCTACCGGAGCTGAGGAGAGGAGGGGGAGGAGCTTATGCAAGGACGCACTGTGATTGGTCAGGAGACAAACGCTCTGGCCTAAAAACAGTATTTACTCTTCTGTCCCTGTGAGATGACATAGCAGATCTACAATGTTCTGTGAGCTTTTTGAACAGCCAACGTATAAATGGATGAGGGGGGGTCAGGATGATTGTCATTGGTCCATTTTATTACACTTGTAGGCCGTTTCTCATTAGTCACAAACCAGTCACATGACACTTTTTAACCAATGAGAGAGTTATTATTGAATGTTTTTTTTTCTTTCAAAGCCTGCCTCATAACTCTGATGTAAAGGGACTCTCTCTCTCTCTCTCTCTCTCTCTGTCTGTGTGTGTGTGTGTGTGTGTGTGTGTGTGTGTGTGTGTGTGTGTGTGTGTGTGTGTGTGTGTGTGTGTGTGTGTGTCTCAATTTATTTCTCTCTGGTTGCCAATGATCATGTAAAGGAAAATGAAATAAAGTAAAATACAATAAATGTTTTAAAAACGGTGTCACATCTTATACAGATGGACCAGAGCTCTGGTTTGACTTCACAACAACACCAGTGGCTGCCTTTGCTATGTTTCACCGGCTTCAATTGAAACAGGCCTCGGCCACCAGGGGGCCTCCAAGAGCCAGCCAGCCAGCAGAATAGACACATCACCTGACTGGCTTCTTCTGCGTTGCATAAGAAGTGCATGGCATGGCAGTGACATCACTGACGAATCCTTGGTATCTTTTGCTGCATGTTCCTCTGTTGACACAGCATCCTGTTTTGTCACAACTGAGAGGTGGGTACCTGGACAACTGGGCACTAGGGACATGTGGGCACTTGGACAACTAGGGACATGTGGGCACTTGGAGAGGTGGTAACCCGGACAACTGGGCACTAGGGACATGTGGGCACTTGGACAACTAGGGACATGTGGGCACTTGGAGAGGTGGTAACCCGGACAACTGGGCAGTAGGAACATGTGGGCACCTGGACAACTAGGGACATGTGGGCACTTGGAGAGGTGCCCACCTGGACAACTGGGCAGTGGGCACTAAGGACATGCAGGAACTTGGAGAGGTGGACAACTGGGCAGTGGGCACTAGGGACATGTAGGAACTTGGAGAGGTGGACACCTGGACAACTGGGTTCTAGGGACATGTGGGCACTAGGGACATGTGGGCACCTGGATAACTAGGGACATGTGGGCACCTGGACAACTAGGGACATGTGGGCACCTGGACAACTAGGGATATGTGGGCACTTGGACAACTAGGGACATGTGGGCACTTGGGGAAGTGGGGACATGTGGGCACTTGGGGAAGTGGGGACCTGGACAACTTGCGACCAAAACCATCTGGGCACTAGGGACATGTGGGCACTTGGAGAAGTGGGCACCTGGGAAGTTGGGCACCAGGGACACGTGATCACTTGGAGAGGTGGGTACCTGGACAACTGGGCCTTAGGGACATGTGGGAACGTCATTGTTGAAGGGGACACCAAACAGCCAGTTGTGCGTCGGGCACCAACATGGGTTGCAGCGGCCCTGTCTAGACGTGAGCGGCCCTAAGGGCTGCGAACTTCTAGTTCAATGTTAATGAGGTTAAAAAAAAGAACCCCAATTGAAACGAGCCAAAGGCGCTCTTGTGGTGTTTATCCTTTTAGTTGACCTATAGCGACAGTGAACTCTACTGTCATGAAACTGTACCTTTTCCTATGCAAACCTCTAATAAAGTCTTCAATCAATAATTCAAACCCGTTTCCCTCCGCTGAGGGAGAGGGCGCTGAACACACGCTCAGAGGGAGAGGAGAGGAGAGGAGAGGAGGAGAGGGAGGTGCTGCCTGCCTGGGTGCTGCTGGTGCTGATGATGCTCGATGGCCTCCATCTCTCTCTCTCTCTCTGCAGCATCTCTCTCTCTCTCTCTCACACACACACACACACACACACACACACACACACACACACACACACACACACACACACACACACACATGCTAAGGCTGTTAGCTCCTAGGTGCTAAACTGCAGCATCACTAGTAGCTCCTGCATCTATCTCTCTCTCTCTCTCTGCAGCATCACCACACGCACACACACACGCACAGACATGCTAAGCCGTTAGCAGCCCCGTTACATTACACTGTATGCGTACTAGCATCAGGCTAGCAGCTCCCCATAAGGATAATACAGAGATTGAAGCCATGATGCTAATAACGGCCAGGAGGGTACAGACAGAGGAGGAGGAGACATGGCGGACCTGATTGAAGCCCGCTGCAGCAGCAGGAGAGGAGAGCATCTACTGTGGTCGTCCTGTCACCTTGAGAACAGGAGGTAAAAAAAACAACACAACACGATTTTATTGTCATCACTGTTTTATCATCCTCGTTGTTGTCCGTTATAGTGCTGTTGTAACTGTCATTATCCTTCACGTGCACGAGAAACGCCCGTCACACACACACACACACGCGCGCACACACGCACGCACGCAGGCACAGAGCTGCGTGCGTGCGTGTGAGAGAGAGGTTTTATTTGTACAATGATGTATTTTAATGTTAATCTGCCTGTTAATACCTATAACGGCTATATTAGGCCTATATTGTGAGATGAAATCATCGTCCGGATGAAAGGCCCGCAATAATCATTACCATATTCAGAGTATGACTCTATCTATGATCAATACACATGGATATTATTGTATAGAGATCATATTCATATATCTATTGGAGGTTTACCTTTATAATATAGAAATCATATTAATATCTAGGCTATAGAAGGCTTATATTCATGTTTGAAACGTGAATAAATAATACTACAGGCTGTCTGTCCATCACATGATATAAAGCTAAAGCTATAGTCTGTAGATATGATTAAACAGAACGCCTTATTATTATTATTATTATTATTGGTAGTAGTATTGTCATTATTATTATCTGACGTGTCATTATTAGCCTGTGTGATTATAATGACTTGTAAGGACTTAATGCAAGTTGTGTCCGGTTGGTGTGTAGTAGCTGTGTGTGTTTAATCAGATTAGACTCTCAGTGTGCGTGCGTGTGTGTGTGTGTGTGTGTGTGTGTGTGTGTGTGTGTGTGTGTGTGTGTGTGTGTGTGTGTGTGTGTGTGTGAGAGAGAGAGAGAGAGAGAGAGAGAGAGAGAGAGAGAGAGAGAGAGAGAGAGACAGACGGCAGAGAGGGCCTAGTGCGCCCTCTGGCGGCCGTGTGCGGTCAGTGGAAGGTGGGTCCGTTCAGGCGCAGTGCGGATAAAAAAACCTAGACAGATCTACAAGCCGTCCACTGCTGCTGTCTGTCTGTGCAGATGTGCTTCAGATCTGGTGTTTCACTGTCTGCAGCGGTGCTTGAAGTGTAGGCTATTATAGCTGGATGATGCTAGCTGTGTTGACTGAAGATGATGCTATGACTATATGCAGTGTGTGTGTGTGTGTGTGTGTGTGTGTGTGTGTGTGTGTGTGTGTGTGTGTGTGTGTGTGTGTGTGTGTGTGTGTGTGTGTGTGTGTGTGTGTGTGGGCCTATTTGTATACAGTATACATTTGTATATAGGCCTATATGCAGGCTATCCTATCTATCTATCTATCTATCTATCTATCTATCTATCTATCTATCTATCTATCTATCTATCTAGGAAAGGAGTGCATCTTCCTTACTGTCATCACAGGTGTTACCACTTACACTGATGAAGGCTCTCTTGCATTTATTGCAGCACATTGGTCCACAAAGCTCTTAATTTCAAGGACCCCCACAACTCTGAGCGTGTAGGCCTATACACATGGAACCATGTGTAGCCTACACTGTGTACACAAACTCTGAGTTACACACCTGTAATCTGGAACCCCCCTCAAGGGACCATGAGGGGTCCCTGGACCACACTTTGAGACCCACTGGTGTAGCAGAGTGTTTCTAGTGAGCCAACATGCACAATATCAGCACCCTGACTCTGTTTGAGCAGAATGGAACAGAGCCTTCATTAGTGTCATTGGTAACACTGACTCTGTTTGAGCAGAATGGAACAGAGCCTTCATTAGTGTCATTGGTAACACTGACTCTGTTTGAGCAGAATGGAACAGAGCCTTCATTAGTGTCATTGGTAACACTGACTCTGTTTGAGCAGAATGGAACAGAGCCTTCATTAGTGTCATTGGTAACACTGACTCTGTTTGAGCAGAATGGAACAGAGCCTTCATTAGTGTCATTGGTAACACTGACTCTGTTTGAGCAGAATGGAACAGAGCCTTCATTAGTGTCATTGGTAACACTGACTCTGTTTGAGCAGAATGGAACAGAGCCTTCATTAGCATCATTGGTAACACTGACTCTGTTTGAGCAGAATGGAACAGAGCCTTCATTAGTGCCATTGGTAACACTGACTCTGTTTGAGATTGGTAATACTGACTCTGAGCAGAATAGAACAAAGTTCTATAGCTTACTGAAGACGCAACACTGTCTCTGCATTCTATGATCCTATTGTTTACTGAGACGTTACACTGTCTCTCTGCATAGTGCATTCTATGATCCTATAGTTTACTGAGACGCTACACTGTCTCTTTGCATTCTATGATCCTATTGTTTACTGAGACGCTAAACTATCTCTCTGCATTCTATGATCCTATAGCTTACTGAAGACGCTACGCTGTCTCTCTGCATTCTATGATCCTATTGTTTACTGAGACACTACGCTGTCTCTCTGCATTCTATGATCCTATAGTTTACTGAGACACTACGCTGTCTCTCTGCATTCTATGATCCTATAGTTTACTGAGACGCTACGCTGTCTCTCTGCATTCTATGATCCTATAGTTTACTGAGACGCTACGCTGTCTCTCTGCATTCTATGATCCTATAGTTTACTGAGACGCTACGCTGTCTCTCTGCATTCTATGATCCTATAGTTTACTGAGACGCTACGCTGTCTCTCTGCATTCTATGATCCTATAGTTTACTGAGACGCTACGCTGTCTCTGCATTCTATGATCCTATATAGTTTACTGAGACGCTACGCTGTCTCTCTGCATTCTATGATCCTATAGTTTACTGTGACACTACGCTGTCTCTCTGAATTCTATGATCCTATAGTTTACTGAGACGCTACGCTGTCTCTCTGCATTCTATGATCCTATAGTTTACTGAGACGCTACGCTGTATCTCTGCATTCTATGATCCTATTGTTTACTGAGACACTACGCTGTCTCTCTGCATTCTATGATCCTATAGTTTACTGAGACGCTACGCTGTCTCTCTGCATTCTATGATCCTATAGTTTACTGAGACACTACGCTGTCTCTCTGCATTCTATGATCCCATTGTTTACTGAGACACTACGCTGTCTCTCTGAATTCTATGATCCTATAGTTTACTGAGACACTACGCTGTCTCTCTGCATTCTATGATCCTATTGTTTACTGAGACACTACGCTGTCTCTCTGAATTCTATGATCATATAGTTTACTGAGACACTACGCTGTCTCTCTGCATTCTATGATCCTATAGTTTACTGAGACGCTACGCTGTCTCTCTGCATTCTATGATCCTATAGTTTACTGACACTACGCTGTCTCTCTGCATTCTATGATCCTATAGTTTACTGAGACGCTACACTGTCTCTCTGCATTCTATGATCCTATAGTTTACTGAGACACTACGCTGTCTCTCTGCATTCTATGATCCTATAGTTTACTGAGACACTACACTGTCTCTCTGCATTCTATGATCCTATAGGGAGAAGAGTCTGGGACGCGTGGAGCGTCGTCCAGGGTGTTTTAGGGAAGGGAGAAGAGTCTGGGACACATGGAGGGTTGTCCAGGGTGTTTTAGGGAAGGGAGAAGAGTCTGGGACGCGCGTGGAGCGTCGTCCAGGGTGTTTTAGGGAAAGGAGAAGAGTCTGGGACACGTGGAGCGTTGTCCAGGGTGTTTTAGAGAAGGGAGAAGAGTCTGGGATGTGAGGAGTGTTGTCCAGGGTGTTTTAAGGAAGGGAGAAGAGTCTGGGACACGTGGAGCGTTGTCCAGGGTGTTTTAGGGAAGGGAGAAGAGTCTGGGACGCGTGGAGCGTCGTCCAGGGTGTTTTAGGGAAGGGAGAAGAGTCTGGGACGCGTGGAGCGTCGTCCAGGGTGTTTTAGGGAAGGGAGAAGAGTCTGGGACGCGTGGAGCGTCGTCCAGGGTGTTTTAGGGAAGGGAGAAGAGTCTGGGACGCGTGGAGCGTTGTCCAGGGTGTTTTAGGGCAGTGGTTCTCAACCTGTGGGTCGGTCCCCAAAGGATTTTGGGGGGTCCCCAGATGATTAACCTAATGTGCAACATTGTTTTCTCACTCAACAGTAAACCAACCAGCATGAACTTTAATTGTATAGAGTGACAATTAAAGGACTTTTTAATACCTCTATAATGACAAGTTAAACATTGGCCAAATTGTAAAATATAAGACGCAGAAATTGTGAAAAAAGCAGATCTACATGCTCACATGTGAGCATGTAGATCTGCTATTTTCATAATAGAACCATGTCATACAAAATGTATCCTCAACTCTTAGTGCTCGTCAGGGTGGGGGCTCCCCCAGTAAAATATGATTCTTTTGGGGGTTGCGGCCTGAAAAGGTTGAGAACCACTGTTCTAGGGAAGGTTCTGATCTGGGTGAGCGAGAGGGGTCTTAGGGTCATGTGTCTGGTCGCCTTGCAGGCCAACATAACATCAGTGTATTTTAGTGGGTGTGGCCAGTGACCAGGAGCCAATGGAGGGAACTTAAAGAGGTGGTGCCATAGTTTTGTACTTTTTTCTGTTTTGTATGTGTCTATGGAGTTAACATTACTCACATTACAGGGTGGGGTTATAATGTGCACTTTTGCCTTCCTTGTAGCCGGGGACCCACAAGCCCAAAAGCTTAAGGAATAGTGTAGGACCTGTGATTGTAGGACCAGTGATTGCCATACTTTTTATTTCTGTTTTATTTATTAGTTTGGTCATTAAGGTCCACAGAATGAGAGGCCTGCTCTGCCGGAAATATCGCGAAAAAAGTTATGGCCACTCACTGTCCCATTGACTCCACTAGAAATATAAAAATGATTCTGAATCCACTGCAAGCATTGTTTTGCATGAAAAACATTCCTTGGGTTAACTTTTGGCAGCCCAAAACAGTGAAAAGTGGAAAAAAGTGATGACTCATCACTTTTCACAGTTTTGGGGGGCCGAAATCTAGCCCAAGGAATGTTTTTTCATGCAAAACAAATTGCTTGCAATGGATAACCCTTTTACATTCAGCTGGGTCACCATAAAAACATAATTTTAACACTTTATTGGAAAAAAGATCTTCCTCCTAGTATAATCATAATACCTGATCATCATGTTTTAGGGGAACAACAATCATGGCACTGCATCTTTAAACAAAATGCCTCTGAAAGCCAGACTGAGACTAATCAGCACTGTGAGATTTAAGACTTAAGACTACATAACCTTGTTCTCTGAACTGTTGATTGTTCTTACTGTGAGATGTGTGTCTACCTGGCTGTAACCCCGCGCGTGTGTGTGTGTGTGTGTGTGTGTGTGTGTGTGTGTCTGTGTGTGTGTGTGTGCGTGTGCGTGTGCGTGTGCGTGTGTGCGTGTTGTGGATGTGTGCGTGCTTGTGTGTGTGTGTGTGTGTGTGCGTGTGTGTAGCTGACTCATGTGTGTTGTCAGGATTTGGTGTTCAAGGATCTTATAAATATGGTGAGGTTGTCGGTTCTATTCCCCCGCTGCACCCCCCCCCCCCCCCCCCCCCTTCCCCTGCTGACCCCCCTCCTCTGAGTGGAGATTTTATCATAAAAAAAAGAAAGATTGAAAAAAAAGAAAGCTGAATGCACTGAAACTCCCCCTTGGCTTCTGGCACCTCCCCCCCCTTTTCACTTCCTGTTCGGCGACGATTGGCAGATATGAGATATCTCTTAACGAGACATTTAATTTATCGTTTTTATTCACGGTGACCATATATGGTCCTTTGCTTGGTTCTACTTTTGCTTTGGCCGCCGCTGATTGGTGGAGGCTGTATAGAGACAGCAAACACTCCAGATGTCACCTGACCACCTGGGCACCAATGGAAAGACAGCATTTCCCTGCAGGGCACTTCCTGTGCTACTTCCTGTACTCTATTACTTCCTGTACTCTATTACTTCCTGTACTCTACCGCAGCAGCGTCAGCAGAAATTTAATTATTAGCGCAGAACCGAACCCTAACAAATAAAATAACGCTAAATTGGGTGAGAAATTGATAGAAAAATACAGCATTTTGGAGTTAATCTTTAAAGCCCTAAATAACATCTTGCAGGCATTGACACTAAGGCTTGCCCACCTGCCCCCGGCAGGTAAATAAAACCTTCGGGCAGGTGAAGTTGGCTTTCAGGTTGCCCGACCGGGCAAGTGCTCATTTGAGAGGGGACGCAACCGTCTAACACAACAACACCAGATATCTGTCTAAACATCTGAACCTTTGGGCAAGTAGAACATGACCTATACTTGCCCGAAGGGCAAGTGCCTCTGAGACCTTAGTGTCAACCCATGTCTTGGCTCATTTTCCTACGTATATTGATCCCAAATCACTGCATGTCCATGGGGTCCATTAGGCAGAAATTCCCTTGTTGTCCATTTTCCCCAGCAGAACCCAGCAGCTCTCATATAGTCAGGGACCCACAAGCCCAAAAGCTCAATGAATTCAACCCGAACCTGTGATTTTCTGCCGTACTTTTTATTTCTGTTTCATCTATTAGTTTGGTCATTAAGGTCCACAGAATGAGAGGCCTCCTCTGCCGGAAACATCGTGAAAAAAGGTTATGGCCATTTGTATATTCACTGTCCCATTGACTCCACTAGAAGTATAAAAAAAGAAGAAAACAATCCTCTTTAATTAGCATGTGAGGGGTCAAACTAGGGGTTCTTCATGATTCTGAATCCATTGCAAGCATTTGTTTTGCATGAAAAACATTCCTTGGGCAAGATTTCGGCCATCCAAGTTTTTGGGGGCCGACATTTTGCCCAAGGAATGTTTTTCATGCAAAACAAATGCTTGCAATGGATTCAGAATGATGAAGAACCCCTAGTTTGACCCCTCACATGCTACTTAAAGAAGATTTTTTTTAAATATTTCTAGTGGAGTCAATGGGACAGTGAATTTACAAATGGCCATAACGTTTTTTCGCGATGTTTCCGGCAGAGCAGGCCTCTCATTTTGTGGACCTTAATGACCAAACTAATAGATAAAACAGAAATAAAAAGTACGGCAGAAAATCACAGGTCTTCTCACATGTTGGTGACTGGGTCCCCGGCTAATAGCTTAGAGTCGAGCCCATAAGCCTATCACTTTTACACTATTTGTTGCGGTCAAAAGTTATTTTAATGGTTTTCATGAATGTGTTACTAGTTGTCATTACTAACACACATCCATGCCTTGGTTGTCCCACACCAGCCGCTACAGACTTGTAAATCATGTTTTGGGGTGAGCATTCAGCACAACTGCCAATCAAAGTTACTGTACTGGCCAAAAAAACAGTGTGTCTTTTCCGGGACTTCATGGCTAAACACAGAACAGCATAACATCTGTTTAGCAGACTACACCGGCTTGTGTGGGACAACCAAGGCATGGATGTGTTTGTAATGACAACTAGTAACAACTAGTAAACCCAATGGACAGTCATTTGGGATCAATATAAGTAGGACAATTAGCCTATTAGATGTTATTTAGGGTGGAGTTGTCCTTTAAGTTGATAGAATATATATATATATATAATATATATATATATAATATTCTTTAAGTTGATAAAGAAATGTTTTCAGTCTTAAACAAACTTGAGTTTCATACAAAATAAAATAAAATAAAATAAAATAAAATAAAATAAAAACCTTTTGTTTCAACCAGTAGGTGTCACTGTTGTGACATATTTCAGAGGCACCGCCTCAAAGGCCAACCAATCAATTTCACGCTGGCCCGTTAGGCTGTCCAATAGAAATCAAGCGGGGAAATGCTGTGGACCCGCCCTCTCTGCAGGGATTGGCTACTCTGAATGCTGAGCGTTTGAAAAACTTTGCTTGATGTCAATTCACTCTGACGTACGCGTTGTACCTTTTTAAGTATGAAGTTAGGCTGCACCGCTACTAAACACCTTCAATGCGGCTCGTCCACCCAAAACAATCACTTTATTTCTATGGAAGGTTGTTTGTATATTCTTTAATAGTATAAGCAATAGAAATAAAGTTATTTTTTTTGGTGAACCACGCCTTAAAGCTGCACTGCTACTAAAAAAACAAACAGATTGTAGCTGAAAACACTGTTGTTCTGTTGGCTGCTAATAACTGTCTTGCTGTCCTGATCACACAAACCTCTGCTCGTAGAACAGGAATGGACATTGAATGAGTTAGTTCTGACTGTACGTTTATGATCTACATTTGTTCTTTCTATCTATGTACTAAGGCTGGGTAACATATCGAAAATGTACATTGAGGTAGCAACATGCGAGGTGGTATACATACCGACGAAGATGGCTTGAAATGAGGTATTGGTGTATGTGTCAAATTAATCAACAGACACTATGCATGCACGTAGCACATGCAAAAAAGTTTCAATAAAACCATGGTTGGAAAATGGAAATAAAGTTCATAGTTCTGTCGATACATTTATGATCTACAGTGTCAAAGGTGTTTGTGGAGTCAGGACAGTGCAGGTAAAGACAAGCTTCATGGCATAAAACCTGCTGAAAATATTACAGCACAACACCTGAAATACACTGACTGACGGTCTGTCTGCCCGTCCTGTCTGACTGACTGTCTATTTGACTGACTGACTGACTGACTGACTGACTGTGAGATAGACACATAGTATAGTATAGTATAAAAAAGTAAGATAACTTAACTTTGGTCCGTTATATCTCCCCTTTAATAATACCAGTTGGTATTGTAAGCGTTGGGCAATCATGGAATGAGCAACACAGCCAAAGGTGTGAGTAGCGCCGACCCAAAATGTGCCAAAATGGCCTGTAATCCTGTTCTGTTGTTATTCACCTTTGTTGCTTGGATAATTGAAGATTGCACTCTCCTACAGTAATAAGGAAAAGTCCCAGCAGCTTGGCACCTCCTCCTCATGCTGGTCACCAACCTAGCCACATTTTGCTGTGGGATGGAATCCCATTCTTAGATAGATAGATAGATAGATAGATAGATAGATAGATAGATAGATACCTTTATTATCTCAAGGGGGAAATTCAGTTGTCCAGTTGTAGCACAGCAGTATACAGTTAAATACAAAGTTACAGATAAGTAAGACAAAAAAAAAGATAGATAGGAGGGAAAAAACAAGAGCAGTACAGTATCAATAAAGAGAAGGTGCATCAAGAGAGGGGGCGAATAATATATATAAATATATATATACATAAAGTGTCTTATAAAAAGAGACCATAGCAGTCAATGCTAGTTAGTGCAACAAGTATCTCACTGTCATTGTTAAACAAAGCAAAATACTCAGAAACTACCAACACAACCTAAACTAAGTCAAAAATCAGTGCGAAAGAAACAAAAAACAACGGAAACAGCAGAAACTAGGAAGCGTGTCACAACAAGACGCAAGACTTGTTCAACCAGGATTTGTCACAAGTCAGCCAACGTGGTTCTGTTGGTCACTCTAGCACGTACAGCTCACCCAAGCTGATCCCACAAGTGTTCAACTGGGTTGAGGTCTGGACTCACGGCAGGCCATTCCATCCTCTCCATCCCACATTCTGGAGGTTCTCTCTGATGATCCTGGCTCTGTGGGGGTGAGCGTTGTCATCCTGGAGGATAGCATTAGGTCCCAAATTCTGGCAGAACCCATGCTCAGGTGCCTGGCACACACCTGTGGCTGGCACACACCTGTGACTGGCACACACCTGCCAGCACTTGAAGCCCAATACCAACAGAACAGTATTGCAGGCCATTTTGTCAAATCTCGGGTCGGCGCTACCCACACGTTTGGCTCTGTTGCTCATTCCACAAAGGCCCGATGCTTATTTAATTTGATTGATTTAATGGACGATTAGGTAGCCAGTCTTATGAATAGATTACGGATAGTATATTAGTATATGTATCCACCTGTTTCCGCCAGAATTAACTGTAGAATTATTTGTGGGCCACATCCGGTTAACAGCAGACATACAAGCTCAAGTCGCGTCGCAAATGCAACCGCTGTGAGCTTGTAAGATCACACTCGGCTGTGACGCGGGAAATGCCGTATGCCTTCTGCGCAATGCACTATGGGATGTTGGGAACTTGTGGATACTAAGAATAACGAGGACTTATGGAGAAGCTCTTAGTCCAGATATGACCTTTGACCGGGCCAGCAGAACTCTGCATGCTGATTGGACGGCCTGCAGCATGGCATGAAGCAGCATGGTCTGAGTTCAACCAATCACATTGTCCCTTTTCAACCACCGGTCCAATCACACGACAGACAGACAGACAGACAGACAGACAGACAGACAGACAGTGATTGGGTAACGGTCAGAGAACACTTCTTTGCTGAAAGGCGTAAAACGTTGTTTTTGTAACTCGAGACAAATGTTTATATGAATGGAAATTTGAGTATTTTGTCCTTTTGGACTTGGAAGTTGGAACGTGAGATGTGCTACTTTCTACATATTATAATGAGGGAACTGCAGTGTGATATAATAAAATATATCATTCTATAAGTGTCTTTTGAATTCTTCTAAGATTTTTTGAAAACCCTTTGTTTCTATGTCAGCAATCTGGCCAGCCATCGTCAAAGAAAAGGTCCTTTTCGCTTAACTGGAGCTCAGTTAGTCTGTTCTTGAGAGACTACCATGTCAGTGGTGCTCAAACCTTTTCATGTGAAGGACTCCCAAACTGATATGTATTTGGCCACGGACCCCCATCTCAAAATATCTAGTTCCAGGGACCACCCCAGAAGCAAAATTTGAGTTACAAACGTTCGCTTTGAAAATACATATATTCAACGATTTGCACACATTTTCACAACTTTTTCAAAAATAGCAGATCTAGTGAGCTTGTATATCTGCTATTTTTCAATAGTTAAATTACACAATAATTCTAGGCCTAAAGACAAACCGTTTGTTCCCTGACATTTCAGACCTGACCTGTTATTCTATGGACCTGACATTCCAAAGAATCCATTCTGAAAGTAGACTATATGTCTGTTAAACTAAGAATCCACTCTAAACAGTCGACTATATGTCTTGACATGAAATACAATGTGAGAAGGACAGACAGACAGACTGACTGACTGACAGACAGACAGACAGACTGACTGACTGACTGACTGACTGACACACAGACAGACAGACAGACAGACAGACAGACAGACAGACAGACGTGCATTCACAGAGAGCATGGTGTTCATTGGTGTTAATTAATTGTTGTTAATTGGTGTGTTGCTTTGCACAGATAAATGGCTCATTTAAGCTGGGTGCAGCACGGGTTCTGTCGGGTTGGCAGATGCAGTGTCTAGTGCCCGGCCTCCAGGACAACAACAACATGAACGGGACCACCGAGCAGGTGGACATCCTGCCACCCAACTGCATGGTGAAGGACCGATGGAAAGTGGTGAGTTAATCAACGTCTGATTCATGTTATTAAACTAGACTAACTGCACAACTCAAACACCAGAGGGTCCTTTTGTTCCATGTCTTTGTGGTGAAGCGGTACTTTAAAGGGACCACACCATGAATTTGCATTTTTCTAATTTTTATGTATTTTTTTGGTGTCCCCATTCCCTGATTTATTTTATAGTTTTTTTGCATTGTTACCTTTATATAGGCTAGACACTAGACACTGTTAACTGCCTGTTTCTTTGGTAATTTGGGTGGGCGGGGTTAATTTGTGATTATGGTGAGCAGCTGGGTTCCACTGCCACACATCCATTTGTGCTGTGTACTTAACACTTCTGTTTGCTGTCTGATACCATGCCTGATGAAGACCCATGTAGGGTCGAAACGTTGCCAATAAAACTTACCTGGGAGCCCTAAGACGGTGTGCAAGCTTATTCTTCTCTTCTTTTTTTGGTGTCCCACCAGCACGTTCTATCCTCCCAAAGTCCTATTTCTGACCATTGTGTCTTTCTCAGTTTATGGGCAGATCTATGTAAGCAGGTCTCAGAACGGACTGTCTGATTTTAGGCCCGATTGTGACATCACAATCGGGACCTACTGCTACTGCTGTGCTGAGTGGGGCTTGGGAAGGGGTGGGCAGGCCTGAGAAGGAGACAGGAGGAGCTGGGAGAGGGTTTGGGGAGGGGTGGGCAGGCCTGCTGAGCAGGAGGTGGGGAGGAGTGTGGGGCCAAAACTGTCTCAATAGCGCAGTCCTCCCACTCAGGACAAGGTGGTACTGCAGCTGAAAATGCTCTGAAAGCCAGGCAGAAATGACAGGGGCTCTAGACTGTATTCAGGAGTGGTCATTTAGCCTCAAACCTTTTAAAAACGGTTTTGGGACATAAACAATGTTATAAATGATTTTTAAATGCATGGTGTAGAACCTTTAATGCACAGTGATGTTCTGGCATGGTGGGTGGTGTTATATCATCACGTGTACTAGATCTAACTGAAGTTTTGGGTGGTGTTAATGTGCGGTATCTCCAACGGTTAAAGACAATAGGAGGTGGGGGTTTGGGTGGAGGTTTGGCTGGAGGTTTGGCTGGTGTTAATGTACGGTCTCTCCATCAGTTAAAGAAGATAGGTGGAGGTTTGGGTGGTGTTAATGTGCCGTCTCTCCAACAGTTAAAGAAGATAGGTGGAGGAGGTTTGGGTGGTGTTAATGTGCCGTCTCTCCATCAGTTAAAGAAGATAGGTGGAGGAGGTTTCGGGGAGATCTACGAGGCCTTGGATCTTCTCACCAGGGAGAACGTTGCCCTGAAGGTGGAGTCGGCGCAGCAACCCAAGCAGGTTCTGAAGATGGAGGTGGCTGTCCTGAAGAAACTGCAGGGTAAAATAACACTAATAATAATACTAATAAACAGGTTCTGAAGATGGAGGTGGCTGTCCTGAAGAAACTGCAGGGTAAAATAACACTAATAATAATACTAATAAACAGGTTCTGAAGGTGGAGGTGGCTGTTCTGAAGAAACTGCAGGGTAAAATAATACTAATAATAATACTAATAATAATGCTAATAAACGGGTTCTGAAGGTGGCTGTCCTGAAGAAACTGCAGGGTAAAATAATACTAATAATAATGCTACACAGCCCTCATGTCTAGGCATTTGATTGATTATTTTATTAGACAACAATGGAGAACAGTGTAAGTATAGTCGATACAATAAAAACAAATGTAGTACAGTACAAGTACAGTCAAACACCCTGCCTAAAAGGAGCATCCCAAATAAGACCTTTTACTGTCTTGTTTACTTCGGAAGTCCTTGGTATTCAAGTCATGGACATACAGTAACAAATAGCAAGCAATTAAAAAAGAACATTAAAAAATCATCACTGTTATAAAAACACTATATGTACAGGTTAGGGGGGTGGGTTAAAGTAAGGAGGGGGGAGGGTGGTGCTCATTTCTGGTCTGTCTATGGGAGAAGTGATAACTACTCCTGAAAGGTGTGTTGCTGATGTAACTATTTATTAAGAGTGGGCAATATGGCAAAAATATGATGTTTTGTCTTCATCGTGTAACTCCATTCAAGGTGGAGGAAAAATCCTATCACCATTGTGGATGTGGATAGGATAGGATAGGATAGGATAGGATAGGATAGGATAGGATAGGATAGGATGGTGGTACGATGGATAATTAAAGGAGTTCCCTGTGAACAATATCAGTTGTTCCATTACCGATAGACCCTATTCACGGCCCGCCCACGCACGCGCACTCAGCAAATTTCTCAGCAATTTCCTGGTGCTGACGTCAGCTTTGAAGGGTAAAATAACACAGAAATTGCTGAACTTAAAGCCAACAAATCATTATTTACAACAGTAAAGTAAATGATAACGCTTTGTGCCTTTTACTATCTTGTGTTCTTGATCATGCTAGCCGTATTTTATACTTCGGAAATTGCATTACATTTGCGATTTCTGTGGTAATTAACTCTATGGGCTTTTAGTAGGGTTTCCCCTTCAACCGTGACATCAGCACCAGGAAGTTGCGTAATGTGATTTCGCTCAATACCTACAACGAAAACTTGTCTTTCTTTCCTCTTGAGAAGGCTGTGTAGAGTTGAGGTGTAGAACAAACATGGCTGAAGTAAGTTGATGCCAACTGTGTCATTCTCTTGGCCCTGACCTTTATTGATGGCCACTGAGAAAGCTAACCTGGCAGGGAACTTCAGTCATGGTGACATTTAATGCAATTAAAGGAGTACTCCGCCCTAAATAACATCTAGGCTCATTGTCCTACTTGTATTGATCCCAAATGACTGTCCATGGGGTCTGATAAATAAGAAATACAGATAAAAGAAATAGAACCTTTACTAAAATATAAAAGAAGTAGGAATCCGGAGATGATGCAGGTAGTATGTTCCTTGCAGCTTTATTCAAAGAAGCATCAAAAACAAAGTCCAGGATAGCATCAGAATCAAGTAGAAAGTCAGAGCACGCAGAGAGAGTCCTCCGGCACTGGCTCACCTCACGGCTGCCAGGCCAATACTGAGTTTCAATATCCAGAATAAAGTGACCTTAAGTATAGTTTCAATACACAAATCATGGCCTACAGACAGACAGATTGGTTCAAACAGGACTGATCAAAGGACACAGGAAGACAACATAGATGAAGTGAAATTTAGGCAAGTTTACTGTAGGTGTGAACTCCTTGAGAGACAGCAGACAGACAGATGCCAGCTGTTCTGTTGTAGGCTAGTTCAAATATTAACAAACTATAGTTTTACAGTTCAGATCTTACAGTGTGTAGCATATTAATATTAAACAAAATACATACATTTGTTTAAACAGAAACCTATTTATCAGGGTCTATTAGGCAGACCCTTCACCCTTTCCCCAGCAGAACCCAGCAGCCTTCATAGCATAGAGTGGAGCCCATCACGTTTAGGTCAAAAGTTTTATTTGTTTCCCCCCTTTTTTTTAATCAATATGCTATTAGTTGTCATAACACACATTCTTGTCATCATTGTCCCACACCAGCCACCACACTCTGCTAAACAGATGTTATGCTGTTATGTTTTGCCAAGTCCCGGAAAAGACATGCTATGAAGAGACACGCTATGAGACGTTTGGTTCGTTGATTTTGTATGTGGCATATCTGTTTGCGCAAATGTTTGTGTTTACGCCCGTAACCAAACAACATGCTTTTGTAACATACTTGTTTCTCCAGGTTGGGGTGTTGGTCCTACGCAAACCCATTTAACCGGGTTTTTAATGTGTTTGCTCTACACTACTTGTAGGGCTGTCTCGAGTCGCGGGGGTTAAT
The DNA here is from genome assembly GCF_963921795.1 of Nannobrachium achirus. Taxonomy (NCBI): domain Eukaryota; kingdom Metazoa; phylum Chordata; class Actinopteri; order Myctophiformes; family Myctophidae; genus Nannobrachium; species Nannobrachium achirus. The sequence continues at coordinate 72,852,493 of NC_137812.1, read as the reverse complement.
CAGACACGTCGACGAATCGTTTATGTAAAAAATAAAAATAAAAAAAGTGGTGCTTTAAGCCTTTAAACCACGTCAACATAATACAATAAAACAGTAATATGAACACTAGCCATGTTTCCATAAATGTATTCGAATTAGGGAAGCGAATTATCAGAAATACGCATTAAGACAAAGCGAATTTAGCCCGTTTCCATTAAACTGGTGAAATGCGATTCTTGGGAGATCCTGCCTGGGTCCGTCTAACCGACGTGCTGTAAACACTTCCCGCGGGCTTGCACACAGTGCACAGAGCTGGCATGGGGCAGATCTTTTCAGACCGAGAGACGTGAGGGCACTGCTGTGACTAGATTTAAAGAGGTGGTGCCATAGTTTTGTACTTTTTCTGTTGTGTATGTGTCTATGGAGTTAACATTACTCTAATAGACCACCGGGTCCCCTCCCCTTTTACCATACACCCAACACTGTGGGTGTGGCTAACTTCAGCTGGATTAACACCCACTTGATAACCAGTGGGTGTGGGTGCATAAAAACATACTTTTAACACTTTCTGTACATTTTTTGGGGAAAACATTTTCCTCCTAGTATAATCATAATACCTGATCATCATTTTTTGTCAAAAATCATGGCACCCCATCTTTAACAACATCATACTACAGATTATAATTAAAACCATATTAACACCATCATACTACAGCTTATAAATAGTAACGTGTGTAACTAAAACTACATTTAACTAACCCTGCTTGTGTTTTCTTTCAGGTAAAAACCACGTGTGTAAATTCATCGGTTGCGGGAGAAATGACAAATTCAACTACGTGGTCATGCAGCTACAGGTACCAAAACTATCCCTTTGTATTAGTATTATTATTATGTGTGTTAGTGTTAGTGTTAGTGCTAATAGTAGTACTAGTAATAGTAGTACTGGTAATGGTAGGAGTGGTACTAGTAGTACTTTTTTATTGGCCAGGTTGTTGCGACTGTGAGTTTGTTGTGGCTGACCACCATCTGAGATGTAACAAATATTATCATTGTGACAAGTGTTAAATGGCTTTATATAAAGCCTTGCTTCATCATACAAGACTGTCGCACAAAACTAGTGAAAACAGCCGATCTACAAGCACGTGCTTGTAGATCTGCTGTTTTCACTAGTTTAGTACATTTTATAGATACCGGTAGATGATGAATACAAAACGAACGGTTTTGGACATACAAGGTTGCCACCCGACAACGACAATATGCTATACATATAAGGTGCTGGGAGTGAAATTTATAATGTAGGGGTGCCTCGGATTAAAGAAAATATTCACGGGGTGCCCTGAGACTAAAAGGTTTGGGAACCCCTGCAGTAACAGTGTAATGTATTAGCAGGGTCGGAACCTCGCAGACCTACGGCGCTCCCAGCCCAGAGGAACCTTCAGTATGTCCACCACCCTCCGCCTGGGGAAACAGATCCTGGAGTCCATAGAGGCCATCCACTCTGTAGGCTTCCTGCACAGAGACATCAAACCCGTAAGTAGTTCCTGTGTTTGTGGAGTTTGCATGTTCTCTCCCCGTCTCCCCTGGGGTAGTAGGTACCCTCACCAAAAACTCACCTGTCAGGTGATAAGAAGCGGCCTGCTCACTCCTCATGCATTGAAGGAAAGATGATGAGTGAACCAAATAGTTGTGTAGTTAACTAACATGGCTACACGCACGCACACACGCACGCACGCACGCACACACACACACACACACACACACACACACACACACACACACACACACACTTTCCATTGAGCATGCCTCCCCAGGGTTTTCCCATTGGATGACGTGTCCAAGGTACTTATCATCTGATGTAACCATTCACCCAATGAGACATCACGTTACCTTGATATTGTGATGTCATCCCTTTCCCCCAATCTGATTGGCTGTGGTTGCCAATGAGACAGTGAGATCATAATATCAAGGCATATATAGGGTCAGACTGTAGTTCTTATCTAGCTTTCTAATCATCTGATGTAACGTCATCATTAACTGGCAATGTGGGATCAGGTGATGCCAGTGTTGATGTCATTGGTCATAATATATCAGGTTTTCTTTGGACGCGGTGATGCTAGTGGTGAGCGCACCTCGTGGCACCTCATGGTGTTCAGTGGTGAGCGCACCTCATGGTGTGCTCTGTGTGCACCTCGTGGCACCTCATGGTGTGCTCTGTGTGCACCTCGTGGCACCTCATGGTGTGCTCTGTGTGCACCTCGTGGCACCTCATGGTGTGCTCTGTGTGCACCTCGTGGCACCTCATGGTGTGCTCTGTGTGCACCTCGTGGCACCTCATGGTGTGCTCTGTGTGCACCTCGTGGCACCTCATGGTGTGCTCTGTGTGCACCTCGTGGCACCTCATGGTGTGCTCTGTGTGAGCGCACCTCGTGGCACCTCATGGTGTGCTCTGTGTGCACCTCGTGGCACCTCATGGTGTGCTCTGTGTGCACCTCGTGGCACCTCATGGTGTGCTCTGTGTGCACCTCGTGGCACCTCATGGTGTGCTCTGTGTGAGCGCACCTCGTGGCACCTCATGGTGTGCTCTGTGTGAGCGCACCTCGTGGCACCTCATGGTGTGCTCTGTGTGCACCTCGTGGCACCTCATGGTGTGCTCTGTGTGAGCGCACCTCGTGGCACCTCATGGTGTGCTCTGTGTGAGCGCACCTCGTGGCACCTCATGGTGTGCTCTGTGTGAGCGCACCTCGTGGCACCTCATGGTGTGCTCTGTGTGAGCGCACCTCGTGGCACCTCATGGTGTGCTCTGTGTGAGCGCACCTCGTGGCACCTCATGGTGTGCTCTGTGTGAGCGCACCTCGTGGCACCTCATGGTGTGCTCTGTGTGAGCGCACCTCGTGGCACCTCATGGTGTGCTCTGTGTGGCACCTCATGGTGTGCTCTGTGTGAGCGCACCTCGTGGCACCTCATGGTGTGCTCTGTGTGGCACCTCATGGTGTGCTCTGTGTGAGCGCACCTCGTGGCACCTCATGGTGTGCTCTGTGTGAGCGCACCTCGTGGCACCTCATGGTGTGCTCTGTGTGAGCGCACCTCGTGGCACCTCATGGTGTGCTCTGTGTGAGCGCACCTCGTGGCACCTCATGGTGTGCTCTGTGTGCACCTCATGGTGTGCTCTGTGTGGCACCTCATGGTGTGCTCTGTGTGCGCACAAAGTAGGCCATACATGGCTGGCACCTCAACAGAGTGCAGTTCTAGTTATCATTACTATATTTATTATTATTGATTCATTCTATTGAACGTTTATGTCAGTTATTTTTGTCTTGTTTTTTTGCTGCAGTCGAACTTTGCCATGGGCCGACTCCCCTCGACGTACCGGAAGTGTTACATGTTGGACTTTGGTTTGGCTCGGCAATACACCAACACTACAGGAGAGGTTCGCCCGGTGAGTCTGTCTGTCTGTCTGTCTGTCTGTTATCAATACACCAACACTACAGGAGAGGTCCGCCCGGTGAGTCTGTCTGTCTGTCTGTCTGTTTGTCTGTCTGTTATCAATACACCAACACTACAGGAGAGGTCCACCCGGTGAGTCTGTCTGTCTGTCTGTCTGTCTGCTATGTGGACTAACACAGCGAGTTAAACGCTTGTTTCAACCTTGCTCTGGTCCATAGCGTTAGTGGAGTTCTCCCTAACGCTATGTTCCTCTACCTCCCAAATTCTTGCCAAATCCGGAAAGACCGAAAATCCGAAAATAACAAAAACTGTTTCGCCCCTCACCAAACCAAAGGTATCAGTGGACAGTTGAAAGCTTACTCTACTTAGTGGACGCGGTCTGAGCCCCCCCACCACACGATTAAAATACATTGCTAGGGCAAAATGAAAAATATTCCACCGGATGGAGACACTCTTCCTGGTTGAAGACTGTTTTTACGAGAAAAAAAAAAGCGCTTCCAACGTCGCAGAGCTGAATAACACCCAACGAGACTAATGCTCTGTGTAATTTGGTCCTCTGACCTGCGCGGCAGTAGTGAGTTGGCACCTTGATGGCGACGACAAATAGTGAAAAACTAGAAGAAATGGAGTCTCCATCCGGTGGAATATTTTTCATTTTACCCTAGAAATGTATTTTAATCGTGTGGTGGGGGGCTCAGACCGCATCCACTAAGTAGAGTAAGCTTTCAACTGTCCACTGATACCTTTGGTTTGGTGAGGGGAGAAACAGTTTGTGTTATTTTCGGACCAGACGACGTGTCTTTCCGGATTTGCCAAGAATTTGGGAGGTAGAGCAACAAACGCTATGGACCAGAGCTAGTTTCAACCCATCGCTTAGATTTTCTCCACCGCTCAAAAACGATAGATCTGAGAGACGCTCCAACGACCTTGGATAGGATGTGTGCATTGTGCGGTAAAGGTAAGAAGAATCGTGTAATGTGTGGCAAACATTCGCTGGGGAAATTTCATTTGGGCAGCAGACCCAGCACCTAATCATACAAAACCTTCATATAAAACCTAAAAAAAAAGCTATCTAGCTTTCATGTATGGTCATTGAGGATAGGCGAATGCTACGGTAAGTGCTATGGGCTACGGTGGAGTCTGAAGAGGTGAGTCGGCGGAAGCTAGGGGGTGAGTCTATAAAATACAGACATACATATCTGACAAATATATAATACTTGTGTTATTAAGTGTGTGTGTGTGTGTGTGTGTGTGTGTGTGTGTGTGTGTGTGTGTGTGTGTGTGTGTGTGTGTGTGTGTGTGTGTGTGTGTGTGTGTGTGTGTGTGTGTGCATGTGCGCGTGTGTGCGTGTACGTGTGCACATACAGAATATATGCTTAAACATAGTTCTATGTATTTGTAAGCATTTTCATCTTTTATTTGTTTGTGTTTGCATTTTGTTGACCTTTGTTTGACATTTGTTTGACCTTTGTTTGACCTTTGTTGTTTTGTGTTTCAGTTTGAGTTCCTTTGGACATTATGATTTTATTCTGCATGAAGAGACGTGAGTGACAGCTGTCAATCAATCAACACATCAATCAAAGCAGAATATGTTGAAGGATGTTAGGGTGTTTATTAGAAGAAAAAAATAAAGTATATGTATGTGGCGGAGGGAGTCGCAGCCCCAGCCTGAAGCCTCAAAAGTCTAGTATCTTCCTCATTCCAAAGTATATCCCTTTGGAGCAGGGGTTTTCAAAGTGGGTGACGGGGCACCCCGGGGTGCCGCGAAGGCAGTCCAGGGGTGCCGCGAGATAATTTGATAATATTATTTGGACACTTGAAAAAATATTTAGTATCATTTTAAACTTGAAGTACAAAGTTATTTTCAGTCAGTTCAAACCAAAATGGCTGTTATCTCAATGTTTTCCTCACAACATAATCGCTACAATATGCTATAAATATAAGGTGCTGGGAGTGAAAATGATGAACATCGTCACTGTCAGGCAAAAACCTTGTATCTCCAAGGTTCAAATGTGTATGTTTTTTGGTAAAATAAAAGCCCTACTTCATCATACAAAAGTCACACACAAGCAGTGTTGGGCAATATTACTTAGGAGAGTAATCGTTACTTATTACTTATTACTCCTTGGAAAAAGTAATAATATTATATTACTTATTACTTGGAATCAAGAGTAATATGTAATATATTAAGTTATATTACTTTTTTTTTTTCTTTTTTTTTCCTGCAAAATCTGTTTAGCCAGCTCCTTTTAGAACTGAATCCAATGTATTGGAACAATAAGAGTCTCTGGGATGCGTTTAAAGAAATTATAATTGCAGGCTTTGTAATTAATTCATCTCAATTAATCACATTTTAATCACACATCAATATTTGACCTGGGAACAGTTAGAAACTTTTTTTAATGGATTTTGGTATAGGCCTACAAGCGAATCAATTAATAATTAAGACATAATATATAACCCAACAAAACATTGCTTATTTTTTATTACATTTAAAACTCTCAGCTCTGTTGAAGACCCCTGCCTATATTATCCTTAAATAATATGCTACATATTTTCTTTTCTGCCTAAAAAGTGTTGGCTATTTTAGACGTGAGGTGCAGGGGCTCTGGGTGTTCCCACTAAGGAAAGTAGGCTTTCAACTCCCTGAGGGTGCTGAGGCCTGCTTTGCACCCTCATTTTGGCCAGGGAGCACCCCCACCTCAGTAATTCCCGAAATTTACATTATAATACAGTAGATCAGCATTGGCTGGCCACAACCGGTTTGGCACACACTCCCATTGGTATGCAAATTTAGCCTTTTGTTTTCACCTGGCCGATTTCAGTTGGGTAGCCTTCACTTAAAGCATAGCACCCTCAGCCATAGCACCCTCAACCATTGTGGGCTGCCGCCGGCCCTGACATGAGGCTTATTGAGCCTGGAGGCTACGCTAACTGGCTAACAGCAGCAACTCAGTCCGCAGTGGTCCACGGTGGTCCCGCTGAGCTCCGCGGACGGTCCGCGGCGCCCCCGCGACGGACCCCTCCGCGGCGGACCCCGCGGCGGACCCCTCCGCGGCCGAGAGGAGTGCTTGTAGATTGTAAACGTCCCATCCATGTAAGCGCGTCACACGCTGTATGCTCTCTCTGTGACTGTGACACTGGTCCATGCACTGGTCTCATGACATAAGCAACGTCATAACTGTGCGCGCTGCGCAAATGACTGATCTACAAGCTACATCGCATCTCTGTAGATGTATGTTGATGTCTTGTAGATCTGTTCTTTTTCTGCAATCGGCTAAAATGGCTAGTAACGGAGTAGCGAGGCTTTTTTTTTGCGGAGTAAAGCGTTATATATTACCATTTTTTTTAGAGTAATACCTTACACTACTCGTTACTGGAAAAAGTAATAATATTACAGTAATATATTATTAGTAATTCGTTACTGCCCAACACTGCACACAAGTAGTGAAAATAGCAGATCTACAAGCACACAACGCCTCGCGATGCAAGGCGTTGTGTGCTTGTAGATTGTCTATTTTCACTATTTTAAATCGTTTTTAAAATAATACAAAAAGAGAAGGTTTTGGACATACAAGATTTCCACCCGACAACGACGATATAATGTAGGGGTGCCTCAGATGAAAAAAATATTCATGGGGTGCCCTGAGACAAAAAAGTTTGGGAACCCCTGCTTTGGAGTAATGGTTAAGATATTGGACGTTCGTGCGGGAGGCCCAGGTCCAAAGCCCGGGTGGGGAGGTTTGCATCACCTGTTACACATATATATACTGTATATATATATACTGTGAGCAAGAGCTGCAACGTTAGTAGCTCGATTGAGTGTTTAGATATTTGATGACATTCATTTTATCAGACACGCCCCCTTCCTATATAGACCCTTCCCTGCAAGTCAAATGACATCATGATGACGTCATGATAACATCCTCCAGTGACTCCGGTGACGTTCAGAACATGGCCAGATCACAGCCCATATACAGTTTACAGTTTAGGCATTTAGCATACGCTTTTAATCCAAAGCGACTTAAGCAGACAATAAGCAGATAATACATCACTGTAATAAACAAGATAATATGTCAGAACATCAACAACAATATAGCAAATGCATAGGAATATCTAGAAAAAAACAATAACATAGGTAGACCATGCACCTAATCAGTAAAAAAACGTTTCTAAAAACCTAAAAAAAATGCTAACTAGCTTCATGTATGGTCATTGAGTGTTACAGTAGTGCTATGGGTTTAGATGGAGTCTGAAGAGGTGAGTCTTCAGTCCACGGCGGAAGCTAGTGAGTGAGTCTGTTGTTCTAAGTGCATTCATATGGGGAGGATCTTGACTTTTTACCAGGACGTCATATGGACTTTTTTGTTTGACAGGATTTTATTGTTATGTATGTTTGTAATGTTGGTTGAAATATGAGCATGTAAGGCTATATTCTGGGACATATCTGACTAGTTATTATGATATTTATCTGGCCTCGATCGGACCCTCTAGGACGTCCGTATTCGTGGGCAGAATTTATGTTGGTTGAAATCAGGTGATATTCTAGGCCAGATCTGACTAGTCATGGATTGACTTTGAGATGTCACTGATTGGTCCAGGTCCTGACCGTGCTTGTTGGGTTTGTAACTTCAGACTATTAGATTCATAGAAAACACCTGTACTTGGTGGTCCTGGTTACTGACATTGTTCTTATACGTGAGGGGTGGTGTTTTTTTTTTGTTTTTTTATTCCTCTTTTCATTTACTTTATTTCGGATCGACGGGAGATTTCACCACCATTATGGTGGAATCTCCCGTCGATCCGAAATAAAGTAAATGAAAAGAGGAATTGAAAAAAAAACACCATCTATATATTATATAGTTGGGTGTTTTCGATTCATCTGTCATGGTTAAAATGGAGTTAGGAGTTACAATGGGTTTTTTATAGGAAGGGGGTGCATGTCTGATAAAATGAATATCAAATATCTAAATACTGAAACACAATTAAATTACCCCAAAAATGTTTGAAAGTGTAATATCCTCAAGTATTAATTTGACTTATTTTGTTTTATACATCCTAATGTCATTTCATAATTTAATTATGGTTTCTTTAGCTTAATGTACTGTATTTGTATTATATTTTAATGAATATGAATGAGATTAATATCTTTCTTCTCAGCCCAGAACAGAGTTAATATGAATTCATTATTAATATTAAAGGACAACGTTTACAACAAGGGTTCACATTTTTCAATTACAGAAAAGAAAAGATGATTCTATTGTTTTAGCGGTTTTAGCCATTGTGATTTCAGTTGGTGGGGGCATGCATGCAAGTGCATAAATATGTATTGTTAGACACAATAAGCCGGAGATTTCTTTATTACTATTTACAGTAACACTAACAGCCCCCAGAAGTCACATCTGCCCATCAAAGATTGCGGTGCATTTTGGGAATGGGCTTATTGTTCAAAGTTGTCCTTTAACGAGGTCAATATGAATATTAACGAGGTTAATATGAATATTAATTAGGTTAATATGAATATTAATGAGGTTAATATGAATATTAATGAGGATAACATGAATATTAACGAGGTTAATATGCATATTGATGAGGTGAATCGTTGTCTTCCCAGCCCAGGACGGTGGCTGGATTCAGAGGGACGGTTCGTTACGCTTCGGTCAACGCCCACAAAAACAAAGTATGTGTTATTTTATTATTCATTACATGTAAATGTAATGCAACAATACATACAATTTACAATTTAGGCTTTTAGCTGACGCTTTTAATCCAGAGCGAATTACAATAAGCAAGGTATTACATCAATACATCTCGGGACCCAAGACAGACCCCCCCCCCCCCCATAGATGGACCAAGCTTTTTTGGCCGTTGTATGGGTGACGCCATCATTGTAGAAATCAACGTTCATTGGTAGAAATGATACCATCTCGAATGCTATTTGCTGCCAACGGTCACGTGCAACCGCAGGGATACTTGGGACATTGTCTTGAGCTTGCCGAAAATAAAGCACACAAGCCCCTCCTACAGCATACGCTGCTATAACATCAAATATAACATAAATTGGACCATATTTTCACAAAACACATATCATGGTGATTGAAACGAGGCTTTAAACTAGCGACAGGAACCATAAAGTATTTATGACAATGTTTATTAAGGGAAGAAAATCAAATTCTGGGGAAGTGGATGGAATCCTATGGAGAACATGTTGCTTCTGGTGCCAGAACGGGGCAACTAGTGGCCAATCATAGGAACTTTTAGTTCTGTGTTGCTTCATTTTAAATGGGGACAACTACACCCCTGAGATGGACCCTCTAAAGCAGACCCTCCCCATTATAGATGGCAGTAGTACAGTAACCATGTAGTTAATAAAATGTATTAACTGACTCAGCGTGACTGAGGGGCAGTCATTATGGAAGGCAGGGTTTTTCACTACTGCTAATATGACTTTTTTTTTTCTAAAATGAAAAAAGCCACAAATGCATCTTTTTGTTTAATTGCAAGTAATCAATTAATTAATTATCTTCAGGAAATGGGTCGTCATGACGACCTGTGGTCGTTGTTCTACATGCTGGTGGAGTTCGCTGTGGGCCAGTTACCATGGAGAAAGATCAAAGACAAGGTATTACTATCAGTATTATTATGGGGTTAAGCACTTTGTTATAATGGTACCCTATTGAAACATGTTTTATATGTTATTATTCTCAATGATTTGCAGTTTGTCTTAACCATAGTTGTTTTTTACAAAACTACAATGTGGTAGAGGGCAAACGACAGAAACATGAAACCCACAACCATTGGCCAAAGGGTGACGCTATAACATGAAACTCACAACCATTGGCCAAAGGGTGGCGCTATAACATGAAACCCACAACCATTGGCCAAAGGGTGGCGCTATAACATGAAACTCACCACCATTGGCCAAAGGGTGGCGCTATAACATGAAACCCACAACCATTGGCCAAAGGGTGGCGCTATAACATGAAACCCACAACCATTGGCCAAAGGGTGACGCTATAACATGAAACTCACAACCATTGGCAAAAGGGTGGCGCTATAACATGAAACCCACAACCATTGGCCAAAGGGTGGCGCTATAACATGAAACTCACAACCATTGGCCAAAGGGTGACGCTATAACATGAAACCCACAACCATTGGCCAAAGGGTGGCGCTATAGAAATCATTTGAAACTGTTTGACCTTTGACATAGAGCCATGAACTTCAATACACTCATGACTTTGATCTCTGACCTGTGTGTGTGTGTGTGTGTGTGTGTGTGTGTGTGTGTGTGTGTGTGTGTGTGTGTGTGTGTGTGTGTGTGTGTGTGTGTGTGTGCGTGCGCGTGCGCGCGTGCGTGTGTGTGTGTGTTAGGAACAAGTGGGTCAGATTAAGGAACGCTACGACCACAGAATTCTTCTAAAACACATGCCTCCAGAATTCAACGTCTTTCTGGACCACGTTTTGGCCCTGGATTACTACACCAAACCAGATTACCAGGTAAATACTGGATTACTTCACCAAACCAGATTACCAGGTAAATACTGGATTACTACACCAAACCAGATTACCAGGTAAATACTGGATTACTACACCAAACCAGATTACCAGGTAAATACAAAAAACATTCCTTTGGCTAAAAATGGACCCACAAAAATATGGTATAGTGATGAGTCATCACTTTTAACAGATGTGTGGGAGCCTCCTTTACCCAAAGGAATGAAAACAAATGCTTGCAATGGATTCAGAATCATGAAAAACCCCTAGTTTGACCCCTCACATGCTACTTAAAGCATATTTATTTTGGTGCATTTTTTTTCCTTCTGTATACTGTAGTTAAGTTAATGGGACCCCAACTTTCAGCAGCTGTAACATATTCTCCTAGGGAAACTGAATTTCAGTCTTTGTGAGATGTGTTACTAGACACCTTTACAAACACATTGGTGAAGACATTTTTTGGTAAGGAATTTTCTTCCAGGACTTTTTAAGATATCATCTGAATATAAGAGCAGCTACTGTCTGTCTGTGATCCCCTCCTATAGCACTGATCTGTAGATCCTATAACATCAACTGTACTTCGTATATTTTACAGCTGCTGATGTCGGTGTTTGACAACAGCATGAAGGAAAGAATCATCACGGAAAACGAGCCGTTCGACTGGGAGAAAGGAGGAGGAGACGTGACGCTATCGACCAGCACCTCCACGCAACCTCAGCAGAACACACGACCTACCGCTGCTATGGGGTGAGAACCTACTGTATTATCGTATTACCGCACTACCGTAATACCTACCTACCTACTCAGCGACAGACGTGCACCGTCTCAAGCAAACCTGATCCATGTGAGGCCCCGCCGGGGGAGCTAAAATGACCGAGTCGCCCGGACCGAGCATTGCGAAGTTAGCTTGAGCCAACGCATCGCGTTCGAGTTGCATCCCGATATGGACAGAATATAGTAAATAATTGTTGAGGGGACTGCTACTGCCCCAACTGATTTCAACATGTTAAAAGGATCCCTGGCTAATACGACAAATATGCCTTAATACATTATAATTGTCCTCTATAACTACAATGTAAAATTAAAAACACCTTAAATATTTTATTTCTCCTAGAAATAGCTAATCTTTCACTCAATAGGGGAAATGCCTGTCACAAGTTGATGATGTCATAAATGTCATGTGTGATCTATTCCTATGGAATTCATGGCATGCATGTGCATAAAATAAAACACAAACACATGTGAAATATTGATTTGATGCTCATATTAACCATAGGAAGTATTACGTTTGTTTTTATTTGCAATAGCCGGGACAAACATAATGACCTAATCTTGGTCCCATCGGATAATCTATCAGAAACGGCTGTCTCTTAAGCTTGTGTCTGATTTCTGTTATGTATTATGGTACATATTATTGGATAGCAAAGCTATTACACAAACACACCGCTCACTTCTTGCGACACACGCTATCTATATATCTATCTATATGTCTAATATACATAATTATTGTTTAACCCTTTCAGAGCCGTAGTGACCCCCGGCCCCGGCGACCCACAGAGAGAAAACACACCGCTCACTTCTTGCGACACACGCTATCTATATATCTATCTATATGTCTAATATACATAATTATTGTTTAACCCTTTCAGGGCCGTAGTGACCCCCGGCCCCGGCGACCCACACTATCTATATATCTATCTATATGTCTAATATACATAATTATTGTTTAACCCTTTCAGGGCCGTAATGACCCCCGGCCCCGGCGACCCACACTATCTATATATCTATCTATATGTCTAATATACATAATTATTGTTTAACCCTTTCAGGGCCGTAGTGACCCCCGGCCCCGGCGACCCTCAGAGAGACTATCTATATATCTATCTATGTGTCTAATATACATAATTATTGTTTAACCCTTTCAGAGCCGTAGTGACCCCCGGCCCCGGCGACCCTCAGAGAGAAAACACTATCTATATATCTATCTACTGTATATGTCTAATATACATAATAATTATTGTTTAACCCTTTCAGGGCCGTAGTGACCCCCGGCCCCGGCGACCCTCAGAGAGAATAATAATTATTGTTTAACCCTTTCAGAGCCGTAGTGACCCCCGGCCCCGGCGACCCTCAGAGAGAAAACACATCTATATATCTATCTATGTGTCTAATATACATAATAATTATTGTTTAACCCTTTCAGAGCCGTAGTGACCCCCGGCCCCGGCGACCCTCAGAGAGAAAACACATCTATATATCTATCTATGTGTCTAATATACATAATAATTATTGTTTAACCCTTTCAGAGCCGTAGTGACCCCCGGCCCCGGCGACCCTCAGAGAGAAAACACAGACGACGTCCTACAAGATGAACACCTCAGCGACCAGGAGAACGCCCCGCCCCCACAACCTGGACGGCCAATAGGAGAGCAGGGTAGCCAGGCCCCCGGCGAGCTGATTGGTGGCGGAGAAGGGTGGGAGGAGACTGACTTTAACCGGAACAAACTCAGGATCAGTCTGGGCAAGGTGGTTAACTTCATTATAATATTATGAATAGTATAATAGATACAGTAATTAACTCATTTACTGCCTGTGACCTGTTTTTTACACCAGATGGCGCTCTTGGCTAACCTATGATTCCCCATTTGTTTTGGAGATCATGTGATTCACGTGTCATAAGGGTGTAACAATATGGTAACTGAATCGAAAAATCGATTTTAATTTGCAATCTATCAATTTGCAATCTATCAATCTTGCGATCTACTATATCATTTGTAAAAGAAAAATATCGTACCGTTTTGGCTTTGCATCGTATCGTTTTAAATTGCGGTAATTGGTATCAAATCGTTTTGCAATGCAAATAATTGATTGTATGGAAACGTAGTATTTGTGCCTTGTATTTATACATGGCTGCTGTGTTGTAAGACACATTTCAGTGTGAACTGACAATAAAGTACTATATCATACCATATGTGTTAATTTTAAGAGGCAAAATGAAAAAGAGGGGTCTAATTACCTTTCCATTCCATATAGCTACTCTTGGTCTATCAATAAATGTGTGTAATCTCTCTGTGTTCATGTCAAGGTGGGTTTGTCCATATGTGTTGAAATAAAATGTCCATGTATTTGCTAGATAATCACAGCGTTTACTTCCATAATAATAGATGTTTTTTACACATTTTACACAGATTTCATTTCTTTGCTAAATAGTTACTATATCGATTTTAAATCATTGAATCGAATCGTATCGTATCGCCATGAATGAACCAATATCGTCCATGGATCATATCGTTAACCATGTATCGTGATGCGTATTGTATCGCTGTTAAAATGTATCCTTACACCCCTAACTTGTCATAATGTATTTGTAATGTATTTGTCATAATGCATTCCATTCTTGTTTTCCCGGAAACAAAAGCGAAACCAAACTCCTTCAACTCCCCATAACTGTGGAACGGCAATGTTTTGTTTCTTCCATTCTATGTAAATGTAGTATTTTTACATAACATGTAAATATGGTACTTTTAACTTAACATGAACAAATCTCGCTTCCTGTTTCAGGGGGCTCAGGAGGAAGAGTCGGGCAGAGGGGCGTGTCCGGTGTCGCCGGGTAGAACTGGCGTCCCAGAATCCCCCGGGGCACAGGTTCGATCCCTGAGATACCGACGAATAAACAGCCCCGAATCTGACCGTCTGTCTGCGGCCGAGGGCAGGGGGGTGGACTATGGAACAAGGTAATAGAGAGCACTATAAATGGTAAATGGTAAATGGTGCATTTATATAGCGCTTTTATCCGAAGCGCGTTACAATGTGCATTACATTCACCCATTCATACACCGGTGGCAGAGGAAACCATGCAAGGCACCAACCTGCTCACCGGGAGCAACTTGGGGTTCAGTGTCTTGCCCAAGGACACTTAGACATGTAGACAGGAGAAGCTGGGATTTGAACCGCCGACCCATGGAGCATTGGCCAACCCACTCTACCTCCTGAGCTACAGCCACTATATCCACAACTTTCCCATCATGCATTGTGCAGAAGGCGTGCGGCAGCTTCCGGCGCCGCAGCCGAGTGTGATCTACAAGCCCAGAACTCTCTTCAGCTCAACCAGACAAAAACAGAGATCATTTTATTTGACCCACCTCATTACACTATCCCATTCCAGTCACATCTTGGCGATCTGTCTAACAATGTCAAGGCATCGGCACGCAACCTAGGTGTAATGTTTGACTCAGATTTATCTTTTAAAGTGCAGGTAACAAAAGTAGTACAGTCGTGTTTCTTTCAATTAAGAAACATTTCCAAAATTAAGTCATTTTTATCTTCTGCGGACCTAGAAAAGGTTATTCATGCTTTTATTTCGTCACGCCTCGACTACTGTAATTCTTTATACTCTGGACTCCCTAAAAAGTTAATCTCCCGTCTACAACTTGTGCAAAACTCGGCAGCTAGACTCCTGACTAATACTAGGAGACATGAGCACATCACACCGATACTTGCTGCCCTTCACTGGCTACCGGTTGATTTTAGAGTTGATTTTAAAATTTTATTGCTTACTTTTAAAGCCTTACATGGCCTGGCTCCCAGCTACATCTCCGACATGCTGGAGCCATATAGGCCGACACGCACCCTGAGATCCGCAGGCAGAGCTTTATTGGTAGTTCCCCCAACTAACCTCGTTACTATGGGCGATCGGGCATTTGCGGCCCGTGCCCCTAAACTCTGGAATAACCTGCCTGTGGATTTAAGACTAGCCCAATCAGTGACTTCTTTTAAGTCACTCCTGAAAACGCACTTATACACCAAGGCCTTTCCTAGACTTTAGCACTTGCACCTTGCACTTTTTGTAACTGTGTTACATTGTTATATATCTATGTCTACTAGGGATGTGAATCTCGACCACTGAGGCGATACGATACGCATCACGATACACTCCCAGCGATACGATATAATTGCAATACATTGAAATCTTGCCGATACAATACATCACGATACACCCCTGACCCCGATACGATGCGATATGATTCACGATATTTTGCGATACACCCCTGGTGCTTACGATGCGATACGATTCACGATTCGGTGCGATTCAACACAATGCAAAGGATTTATATTAAAGCCCATGTAAATTTCCCCCCAAAAAAATTACTAAAAATGCATTACATTTAATTTCCAAACAATTTATTGTTTCACTGTAGTACTAGGCTCTGTCTAACAATCCAACTTATTGAAATCCGGGAGAACACTCCTTGCTGGCTGGTAAAATTGTTTGATTAATACTATATCATTATATCATTATTATATATCATTACATCCTCAACAGGTGGTCAGGGACCCCTAGGGTCCTCAGAGTTATGTGAGGCTGCCAAATATTAATAGTTCGTTTTTACAGTAACCAATTGAACCCTAGCAAGTAGCAACCCTATGGGGGAACATTAGCCAATACATTAACACTTATTGAGGGTTTAAGAGATAATAATTCATGGATTATAATGAATAACATAAATCCATCATATTAATAGAAAAGATAATGTGTGAACAAATAAACACAACATAGTAATGTATTAATGTCACTGATGAAATAGTGCTGTCAAACAAGTCTCTGACAAGTTTTAATCTGCAACAGTTTTATGTAATAGCCTACAGTAGTCTAAAATAGCCTACAGTGGGGGTCCCTGCTTGATCTCTCTCTTCTCAGTTAAGGATCCTTGACCTGTATTATTATTATATTGCATGAATATAATCTAGGATTTTGCCATTTCTAGCCAAAATGTTTCAAAACGTAGATATTTGAGTCACAACGCGTCGCGTTGTGAGCTTGTAGGTCTGCTATTTAGGTGCGTGCGCGACACCGTCGAGCTGCCAAGTATAAATCAGGCTCCAGCCTCTCTTTGCAGAAGGGAACAGCAGCAGCAGAAGAGTGTTCTGCCTGCTACAGTAACAAGTTGTGAAACAGTGTCAAATACTTTGTTTTAATCGCTAGCTGCACGCCCAGTATCGTTGTTGTAGTTCATACGTGGTGTGTGTAGTTAAAGCGTGGAAGCTTCTGCTTTGTTTAAATCAATTCCGTCGCAGACTCGACAAGAAGAACAAACGGGTGTGGAATGTGGATCATAATATCACGCAGCGTGCTCCAGTCCAGTGACACAACAACGGATCACATCAGCGAACATTGGACAGGGATGTTATAAAGCTAAACGTGGTACTAATCTTGCATGTTTAACCAGTGGGCTCACGAGTGCTGTCTGTCTGTCTCTGCATTCCGTCGGGTCGGGTGTTCACTGCGCTCCGCTGAGCAGCTCAGTGCTGCTGTAAAAGACGCATGTCTGTAGAGTCGCTACAAGTGCTTTTTGGGGGGAGGGCTGATGGGGCATTCAATGCGCCTCGGAAACACAGTATAGAATGAAATAATATTATGCAAAAACCGATCCAACCGTGGAATGTACCGATCCAGACAACTCACGATACGATACATCACGATTCCAGCCGTCAATTGTACCGATCCACCCTGAATGAACCGATTCACTCGTATCGCGCACGTTCCGTACCGCGATTACGATCCGTACCGGTATATCTTCGCATCCCTAATGTCTACGTCTGGATTTGCCTTCATTTATATTTTTATTTTTATATTTTATACCTTATTTTACATTCTATTTTTATATATGAATCTTAATTGATTGTTGTTATCTCTACAAATGTTTTTTAATTTTGTTCCATGACACTGTAAAGCACTTTGTACACACTGTGTTCGAAAAGCGCTTTATAAATAAAGTTTATTATTATTATTATAAGCTCACAACGGTTGCATCTGCAACGCGACGTGAGCTTGTATGTCTGCTGTCAACCGGAAGTGTCCCGCAGATAATGCTACAGTAAATTCTCGCGGAAACAGGTGGATACGGTGTTCTATGTGGTTGCTAGGTCTGGCATGGAGATGCTAGGTTCTAATCTAGGGTGGGACGATGAGCGATATTATCGTTAATTGTGATAAAAAAAAAACGTATCGTGGAGATTTAATTTATCGTGAAATTATCCTCCAGTCATGCACTGGGA
The DNA here is from genome assembly GCF_963921795.1 of Nannobrachium achirus. NCBI lineage: Eukaryota > Metazoa > Chordata > Actinopteri > Myctophiformes > Myctophidae > Nannobrachium > Nannobrachium achirus. Next base: position 72,834,517 of record NC_137812.1, on the reverse strand, counting down.
TCAATTCACCTTTTATTTACCGAGCTGCATTTCCGGTACCAATTTAAACCCTCTATTGGTAAAACTTACTTATAATACTGTATACATACTTGATAAAAAAAAAAAATAGCTGATCTACATACAAGCTCTCAATGTGTTGATTATTGCGATAATATCATATAAAAAAAATAAAAAAACACTACTTCTTTGGTCACAATAGTCGTGATATGAAATGTTCATATTGTCCCACTAATCTAGTGTATTCCATGTGGTCGCTAGGTCTCACATGTGTATTCCATGTGGTCGCTAGGTCTCACATGTGTATTCCATGTGGTCGCTAGGTCTCACATGTGTATTCCATGTGGTCGCTAGGTCTGGCATGGAGATGCTAGGTTCTAATCTAGTGTCTATTCCATGTGGTCGCTAGGTCTCACATGTGTATTCCATGTGGTCGCTAGGTCTCACATGTGTATTCCATGTGGTCGCTAGGTCTCATGGAGATGCTAGGTTCTAATCTAGTGTCTATTCCATGTGGTCGCTAGGTCTCATGGAGATGCTGGGTTCTAATCTAGTGTCTAGTCCATGTGGTCGCTATGTCTCATGGAGATGCTGGGTTCTAATCTAGTGTGTATTCTATGTGGTCGCTAGGTTCTAATCTAGTGTGTATTCTATGTGGTCACTAGGTCTCATGGAGGTGCTAGGTTCTAATATACTATTCCATGTGGTCGCTAGGTCTCATGGAGATGCTGGGTTCTAATCTAGTGTCTATTCCATGTGGTCGCTATGTCTCATGGAGATGCTGGGTTCTAATCTAGTGTATTCCATGTGGTCGCTAGGTCTGGCATGGAGATGCTAGGTTCTAATCTAGTGTCTATTCCATGTGGTCGCTAGGTCTCATGGAGATGCTGGGTTCTAATCTAGTGTCTATTCCATGTGGTCGCTATGTCTCATGGAGATGCTGGGTTCTAATCTAGTGTCTATTCCATGTGGTCGCTAGGTCTCATGGAGATGCTGGGTTCTAATCTAGTGTCTATTCCATGTGGTCGCTATGTCTCATGGAGATGCTGGGTTCTAATCTAGTGTATTCCATGTGGTCGCTAGGTCTGGCATGGAGATGCTAGGTTCTAATCTAGTGTCTATTCCATGTGGTCGCTAGGTCTGGCATGGAGATGCTGGGTTCTAATCTAGTGTCTATTCCATGTGGTCGCTATGTCTCATGGAGATGCTGGGTTCTAATCTAGTGTATTCCATGTGGTCGCTAGGTCTGGCATGGAGATGCTAGGTTCTAATCTAGTGTCTATTCCATGTGGTCGCTAGGTCTGGCATGGAGATGCTAGGTTCTAATCTAGAGTGTATTCTATGTGGTCGCTAGGTCTGGCATGGAGATGCTAGGTTCTAATCTAGTGTGTATTCTATGTGGTCGCTAGGTCTGGCATGGAGATGCTAGGTTCTAATCTAGTGTGTATTCCATGTGGTTGCTAGGTCTGGCATGGAGATGCTAGGTTCTAAGCTGGTGTGTATTCTATGTGGTCGCTAGGTCTGGCATGGAGATGCTAGGTTCTAAGCTGGTGTGTATTCTATGTGGTCGCTAGGTCTGGCATGGAGATGCTAGGTTCTAAGCTGGTGTGTATTCCATGTGGTCGCTAATTAGGGATGTCCGATATTATTGGCCGGACGATATTATCGCCCGATATTAGCATACAATTTATATCGGAAAATAACAGTATCAGTATTTTTTTAACAAATAATAGTATATTTTAATGATTATTTTCTTAGAGGTGTGCCAAAAAATCAAATTGTATTTTTTATTGAGGTGAAATAAGTTACAATGTCTGTAACTCTTAGTGGACAAATGGAACCAAATGGACCCATTCCATTTGTACACTCTTAATATGATTTTATAGTATAAATTGGGGTCCCAGCGATATATAAATGCCATTAAATGGGCGTCAGTCGCCTAATGCATTTCAAACTGTGAGTCCTTGAAATTCAAATGGTTGAGAATCACTGCTAGATAGCTGGATATTATATCACTTGTGGTAAGACAGCCTATATCGGTATCGGTTAATATCGGTATCGGAAATTAAGAGTTGGATATTATCGGTTATCGGTAAAAAAGTAAATATCAGACATCTCTAGTTCTAATCTAGTGTGTATTCCATGTGGTCGCTAGGTCTCTCATGGAGATGCTAGGTTCTAATCTAGTGTGTATTCTATGTGGTCGCTAGGTCTCACATGAAGATGCTAGGTTCTAATCTAGTGTGTATTCTGTGTGTTTTCTAGATCACGCATGGAGATGCTGGGTTCTCCGTCCCGCCACGTCTACTCGTCGCAGCCGGCTCAGATGCTGTCCATCGACGCCGGTTGCCGGGGCGACCGTCAGAACAGCGGTCGTCATGGCGACGGCTCGGCGGCGTCGGCCGTGGACCAGGAGGCCCACAGCAACGCCTTCATCCGCTCCGTCCCATTGGCCGAGGAGGAGGACTTCGACAGCAAGGAGTGGGTGATCATCGACAAGGAGGCGGAGCTCCGCGACTTCCAGCCAACCACGTCGGGGACCACGGACGACGAGCCCGAAGAGCTGCGCCCCCTAGAGGAGCAAGAGGAGCGGCGGAGGCTCCGGGCCTCGGGAGGTGATTAAACTATTGCATTCTACTATTAGTCATTAATTAAGTGTGCCTGCCATGCAATGCAATGGCAAAACACTTATTGTAATCCGCCATACTTAAGTCAGTAAGTCGGTAAGTCGGTAATGTTCTTGCAAATTTCGGCACGTAATAACTGCCGAACGATTTACGCCACCGCCGCAATATATACATCAAAACGTGCGGCTCGGCCGGGAATGGTGTGCTATTACTTTTCTTTCCGATCCGCGTTACCATTGCGACGTAATTCGCAAAAAACGACGCCCAAAAAACCCATTGACTTAGAATGGGGCAAATTTCGCCACGTAATAACTGCCGCACGATTTACGCCACCCCCGCAATATATACATCAAAATGTGCGGCTCGGCCGGGAATGGTGTGCTATTACTTTTCTTTCCGATCCGCGTTACCATGGCAACGTAATTCGCAAAAAACTACGCGCAAAAACCCCCATTGACTTTGAATGGGGGACTCCGAAAAAAACCCAGAAACTTTGGCGCCACATAACTCTGCCATACTTTTGCCTAGCAACGTGATTTAAACTTTAAAATGCACACACAACTTTGGTCTTTTTCCAGCCAATAGGGATGAGCTGTAATTGATTAAGCCCCGCCCCCTCTATAACAGGAAGTGCCCTTTGCCAAACAGGAAGTGCCTCTACATCTCATGAACCGTTTATCGTACAGAGTTGTGGCTGGTGTCATACATTTTTTTTTTCTCAAAAAAAATTTTTTCTCAAAAATTTTTTTTTCTCAAATTTTTTTTTTCTCAAAACATTTTTTTTCTCAAATTTTTTTTTCCTCAAAATCTTTTTTTTCTCAATTTTTTTTTTCTCAATTTTTTTTTTCTCAAACATTTTTTTTTCTCAAACATTTTTTTTTCTCTTAAAAATTTTTTTTTTCTCAAAATTTTTTTTTCTCAAAGATTTTTTTTTCTCAAAACATTTTTTTCTCTCAAATTTTTTTTTCTCAATTTTTTTTTCTCAAAAAACTTTTTTTTCTCTCAAAAATGTTTTTTTTCTCAATTTTTTTTTTTATCTCAAAAATCTCTATTTCGCCAAACAGGAAGTGCCCCTCACCAAACAGGAAGTGACCCTTTACCTCGTGAACCGTTTGTCGTACAGACGCGTAAATGTAACGCTAATGCTAACACCAACCGCTACACAAGGTTGCACAGATTTAGCGAGCTGCAGGCACACTTAAAATTTCGTAGAAATTTTCTTTTCTAGTATCATTACTACTATTACTAGATAATAATACATACATAGAGGAGCAAGAGGAGAGGCGGAGGCCTCGGGAGGTAATTAGCATATTATATTAAATAGGGCTGGGACTTTAACTGATTAATTTTGATTAATTAATTACAGAAAATTAACACGCTTAAAAATATTAACGCATTTTAATCGCACTTAGTTTTTTGCACCACCGAACCTTCAGTTTCTGCCTACAGATCATAGAGATGCGCCAACCAAGAAGAAGTAGAAGCCGATCAGATGTTATTTATCCACCTGTTTCCGCGGGAGTTTACTGGAGCACTATTATTTGGACCACACTTCCGGTTTAACAGCAGACATACAAGCTCACGTCGCGTCGCAGATGCAACCCGTTGTGAGCTTGTAAATCACACTCGGCTGCGGCTGCGGCGCCGGAAGCTCGGTACAGCGTCTGTGCAATGCACTATGGGGCGTTGGAAACTCGTGGATATATGATCATCATTCTCTATAAGGGCGGAGCTTGTGGTGCGGCCCAAGCAGCACACCCGGGACAGCAGCCGCTGTGGGTTAGGGATAGGGATAACATAGGGTTAGGGTTAGGGATAACATAGGGATAGAGATAACATTATATGTTATTATATTATAACTCTTTAAAGAGGTGGTGCCATGATTTTTCCCCCTTCTAAAACATGATTATCAGGTATTATGATTATACTAGGAGGAAGACTTTTTCCAAAAAAGTGTACAGAAAGAGTTAAAATTATGTTTTTATGTTGCCACACCCACCAGTTCATTGGCATGCGTGGTTGTCATGGTGGGTGGTGACCCAGCTGAAGTTAGCCACACCCACGTATGTTGGGTGAATGGTAATTAGGGGAGGGGTTGATTCTGTGATGTAATAAGTATTTGTGTTTTTGGACCGGCACTTTTGACCCACAAGGTGGCATCCTACAGCTAATACCCAAATAGAAAGGCAATACATAATTGCTCATAACAACCACACCAGGGGGTCTAATGAAGTACTGTCAACCTCCTAGACACATGAAAACCAGAAAAAGTACAAAACTATGGCACCGCCTTTTTAACGTATATATTTCTATTAACTCCATAGAGCTGGTGGTGAGGCCCAAGCAGCACACACGGCCGGTGTGGCTTAGGGATAGGGATAACATAGGGTTAGGGATAGGGATAACATGGGGATAAAGATAACATTATCAACTCTTAACGTATATATTTCTATCAACTCCATAGAGCTGGTGGTGAGGCCCAAGCAGCACACGCGGGACAGCAGCCGGTGTGGGGGTTAGGGTTAGGGTTATGGATAACATAGGGAGAGGGATAACATTAACTCGTATTAAAATGTATATATTTCTATTAACTCCATAGAGCTGGTGGTGAGGCCCAAGCAGCACACACGGGACAGCAGCCGGTGTGGGATAGGGATAGGGATAACATAGGGATAGAGATAACATGATATGTTATTATTATTATAACTCTTTAACGTATATATTTCTATCAACTCCATAGAGCTGGTGGTGAGGCCCAAGCAGCACACGCGGGACAGCAGCCGCTGTGGGTTAGGGATAGGGATAACATAGGGATAGAGTTAGACTAACGTTATCAACTCTTAACGTACATATTGTTATTATCAACTCCATAGAGCTGGTGGTGAGGCCCAAGCAGCACACGCGGGACAGCTCCCGCTGTGGGATGCTGACGCTGACGGAGGAGGAGGCGTCCCGGAGGAGTAGCGGTGGAAGCCCCGCCCAGTCGCCCTGTCACTCACTGCCCTCCACCCGCCCCCGACGCAGAGAGTCCGAGCCCATTGGACCACAAAGACAGGTAAGAGCACCAGAGCCAGCCAATCAGAGGGGAGAGCTGTGCGTGGTTGGAGCCAATCAATGCACAGACCTCCTTGTAAGCTGTTGTTCACCATCAACCTGTAAATTGGATAATTAATCTGTAAATTCATAAACATTATTGAAGTTTAATTCTCCATTATCTATTCAAAACAAATACAACAATTACGTCAATCAAATTAAAGGACAACTTTGTTTGTTTACAAAAAGGGTTCATATTTTAGATTGTGATTAAAGAAAAATAAAAGATGAGTGTTAAAATGTTTTCATTTACTCTTTGCTATTGTTTTAGATTGATATGATACGATTTTGATTGCAGTGGGTGGGGGCATGCGTACAAGTGGCTAAATATGTCTTTTTCAGATACAAATAAGCCCATTCCCAAGATGCACTGCAATCTTTCATGGACAGATGTCACTTATGGGGGCTAGTAGTGTTACTGTAAATACATAGTAAT
>NC_137812.1:72750864-72825864 GCF_963921795.1 Nannobrachium achirus | reverse complement strand
AACCAGACAACCAGAAGAAATAAAGTTTTATTTTGGGGTAAGGATTTAGGACAGTCATGTTGTTTAACTCCTTTTGTTCTCTCTTTCTCTCTTTCTTTCTTTCTTTCTTTCTTTCTTTCTTTCTTTCTTTCTTTCTTTCCTTCCATAGAGCACCAAAGTCTGAAATCACTGTCAGCAGAGGGCGCTGTCGCCCCGGTCATGGAAGTATTTCTTCTTCATGCTGTGTTCCAAATATATATGGATATAATTAATGAATTATATAATAATATATAATAAATAACATCTAGAAAAGATGCAATTTGAAATTGTGAGTGTGGTTTCTGACGGTTGCTGACTATATTCTACAGTAAGCTAACTGTCATGTGAAGCTCGACCAATTGATTCCCTATTGATTCCCACTCCCATTGATTCCCTACTGATTCCCACACCCATTCACTATACCCTAGAAGTCAATAAACAGTCTATACACGTCTATAAACAGTCTATAAACGGTTACCCTATAAATCTATAATGTTTCCCTAGAACTATAATGTGTTGCCCTGTCAGGCAACCACACTAATTATGATAATAATAAATAATAATAACTAGTCTAGAAAGATGCAAAATTGTGAGTGTGGTTTCCTATTTATAGTCTGGATAGCCAGATTGCCATGTGAAGCTTGACATATTTATAGTCTGGATAGCCAGATTGCCATGTGAAGCTTGACATATGTATAGTCTGGATAGCCAGATTGCCATGTGAAGCTTGACATATTTATAGTCTGGATAGCCAGATTGCCAAGTGAAGCTTGACATATTTATAGTCTGGATAGCCAGATTGCCATGTGAAGCTTGACATATTTATAGTCTGGATAGCCAGATTGCCATGTGAAGCTTGACCAATCCTCAAGCTTGCACCACTTCCCCATTGAACTCAATGGATTAATAGTCTGGATTGTTTATCTAGGGAAATAATAATAAAGCTACACTAGAACTATAGTGTGTTGCTCTCTAGGCAACCACACTAATAATAATACCTTGTTTATTTTGGAACACAGTTCTTATATAACCTGATTCTAAGATTTGTCGATAGGATTTTCAATAGAAGAAATACTTCCATGACCTAAAAGGACAGTGCCCTCTAGTGGAGGGTAGCTGAAGTGAGTCAGGACTTCTGTACTCTACACAGTCTCTGTTCTTCCTCTTCTTCTTGTTCTTGTTCTTCTTCTTCTTCTTCTTCTTCTTCTTCTTCTTGGCACGCAGGTGAGATCATCCTGCAAGGGCTTCTGCCAGACATGTCTTGCATGCAGCAGCCCAACCTCTCGCGTGGCTCAAGGTCGCTTGAGATGGCGCGCCTCCGTCATGGTCAATACTTTATCGGCCAAAACTAAAAAGTTGTCTGTAGTGGGCAGAAAATAAGTGGCACAAATGGGATGCAAACCCAGGAGGTGTGGATTGAGAGTCAAGCCACTGAGGCCGGTGATGAGATGGGGCATTCAGTCTTAAGCCCTTTTTGCACATGCGTTTTTTCTCGCACGGAAAAAACGGGACGATTCCATTTTTCAAAAGAAAACAATGATTCTCTATGACCTCATGCACACCGGATCGGAATTTGCCATGCGGCAGGTGGCTGCGACTGTGCGTTTTTTTTCCAGATCAAACCCAGTTCGATTAGTGCGTCTTGTCGCATGCGGTAAAAACTCATTGACTCCTTTTATGACTCCTTTCTCGGATCCGCAGAGTGGATTCCACACAGCCTTGCACACCAAATCCAATGCGTTTTAATCATGCAGCAAACGGAAAGAAACGGAACGGTCCTGTGTGCAAAGCCCTTTAGTTAGGGAAAGTTAGTCGAGTCTTTGACCAATCTGGGATCTAAATGCTTACCAATAGCTTTCTTCACAAATGTGTTCATAAAGGTGTCTACCATCACCTCTGAATTTATTTCAACCCAACTCCTATGGTTTAGTGATGAGTTATCACTTTTCACATTTTTGTGGCGTCCATTTTTTGCCCAAGGAATGTTTTTTTTTTTTTTTTTTTCGTGCAAAACAAATGCTTACATTGGATTCAGAATCATGGAAAAAAAAACTAGTTTGACCCCTCACATGCTACTTAAAGCAGATTTTTTTTTTTAATTATCATTTTCTTGTATAGTAACGTCAATGAGACCCCAAATTTGATTGGCTCCCACAAAGTTTCCCAAGGGAGTTGGGTTGGAAAAAAGTCAGAGGTGATAGTAGACACCTTTATGAACACATTTGTGAAGAAAGCAATTGGTAAGCATTTAGATCCCAGATTGGTCAAAGACACTGCTAAATGTCCCCAACTATCTGTATTAGAAAAGGACAATGCCCAATCCATAGATATAAAAAGCTAGATGCCTCATTGGCCGCTGAAATTCATTGGAGCGACGAGCAACAACTGGAGAGCGGACGTCCGCGATTGCCGGAGACCACGTTGCCAGTCATGTGACTACTGGCCAATCACAACGCGTCTTTTTCGTGGAAACGACCGGTCGCCGAGTCCCGCGTTCTCACGCCTCAGAGCCGAAGGAGGCATCTACCTTTCTATGTCTATGGCCCAATCCCTGTAAAAGGAAAATAAGCCCCGCCCAGTAGGGGAGGGGAGCCTCGCGTAGGGTAGGCCCGCCCCATATTTCTGGCAGAAGCCCTTGGCGGATGATTTCACCCATTTCTTCTTCCTCTTTTCCTTCTTCCTCTTCTTCCTCTTCCTCCTCTTCTTCGTTGGTGTGTTTGTTGTTGTGTGTGCCTGATGAGTCCATGTATTTTCCCCTATGGTTTTGTTTACTGCATCATCTCCATGGTAACAGTGGTAACCATGACAACCCGGTTGACAGGTTGTCTTTAGATCTGTTCTGGTGACCTTGTGACCTCTGTGTTTTTTTGTTGTTCTTTTCTTTTGCAGTGCATTGTGGGACTTGGGGTTTGGAATGCACACTAATGTATTTGTCCTTTGACCTGTTGTTAAAATAGTATACATATAACTTATAGCGAGGCATCTATCTATCTATCTATCTATCTATCTGTCTATCTATCTATCTATCTGTCTATCTGTCTATCTATCTATCTATCTATTATTTCTGTCTGTCTGTCTGTTGGTGGTGTAGGACAGACAGACAGATGCTCCCTAGGTTGTGTCCTAGGTCCTAGCTCCTAGGTTGTGTCCTTTCCTTGTGACCTTTCCCCTATTCAGCCAGTAGGGGGCAGTAGATGTTAAAAGTTCAAATAAAATAAAATCATAATAATTGAATTGTTGTTCTTTTTTTATTTTTCCTTCCCGCTCTTCACTCTTAACGCGGCTCCGCCCCTTCTTCCCTCTTCTTCTCTCTGATTGGTTTGTTGCAGCTGGGCGAGGACATCGACAGGCAGCCGCCGCGGCCCAATCAGCTCCGGCGCCTGGCCTCCTACGTGTTCTCGTCGTCCACGCTGGAGACGGAGCAGTACCCGCACGGCCCAGCGGGGGGCGGCAGCTTCATCCAGCGCAGCCGCTCGGCCGAGAGCAGCCCCGCCCACGTGGCCGCGTCCAATCGGAGGCGAGCGGCGGCGGCTCACGGCCTGCAGAGCCCCGGTGGCGGCAACCCGGCCAATCCCAGGAGCCGTCTGCACCTGAGCCGCGCGCAGCTGCAGCAGCTGCTCTCCAAACTGATGAAGAGACCTGAGTACACAAACACATGAAGGACGTGCACACGCACACACACACACACACGCCTTCACACACACACACACACACAGGCACACACACATACACAGGCACATGCACGCACACACACACACACGCACTCACACATCTACACACATACGCACACTGAGGAGAGGAGAAACAGATTGTGTAAAAAGGGAAATATTTTCTGTGCAATAAACTGACATTCAGACTCTGTTTGAGAACAGCACACCGACGCGGGCCTGCTAGCGTCCTGATGCTAACGGCCTGATGCTAACGACCTGACGCTAACGCGTGTATCAAAACACTGTCTAAGTTAAGTTAAGACCCGCCCGCAGGAAGATTGGCTGAACCGGTGGTAGGGAGCGCTCCGCTGTTGTTCACTTGGACCGCGCGGAGGTGCCGAAAGTCGGGGGGATTTACTATTTTGTTGCTGAATTGGCTCATGCGACCTTCGCAGCGCTCGACACAGCGACTCGCTCGTTGGTGTCTCGCTTAACTTAAAGGGATATTTCACTTTCAAAAAAATTTTTGGTCATTTTATTGTTTAGTCAGGCTTTTATGAACACCCTGAACAGTTTTTAATTTGCTTGATTCAATATTTAGATATTTGATGTAAATGTTACCAGGCCCTCCTCCTGCAGGAGGCCTCCACATACACACCCATTGTAACTTCAAACTCCATTTTAACCATGATAGATTAATTAAAAACACCCATTATTTTTTCTGGGTTCTCATATACCCTCCTAATATGTGAGCAGGCCGTGTTTTTTCGATAACTTTTTTCATTTAATAGTTTAAATAATATTTTATTGTATTTAATTTTTTCCATTTTCCAAAATAATTATTAAAAATAAATGAAAAAAAGTTATTTAAAAAACACAGCCTGCTCACGTATTAGGAGGGTATTATGAGTCACCAGAAAAAATAATGGGTGTTTTTAATTAATCTATCATGGTTAAAATGGAGTTTGAATTTACAATGGGTGTGTATGTGGAGAGGCCCTGGGCCTGGAGGGCCTGATAACATTTACATCGAATATCTAAATATTGAATCAAGCAAATTAAAAACTGTTCAGGGTGTTCATAAAAGCCTGATTAGACTATAAAATGACCAAAAGTTTTTTTGAAAGTGGAATACCCCTTTAACTTAGACAGTGTTTTGAATCACGCGATGCTAATGGCCTGATGCTAATGGCCTGATGCTAGCGTCCTGATGCTAATGGCCTGATGCTAGCATCCTGATGCTAATGGCCTGATGCTAGCGTCCTGATGCTAATGGCCTGATGCTAATGGCCTGATGCTAAGGGCCTGATGCTAACGGCCTGATGCTAAGGGCCTGATGCTAACTGTTCACGCTTTCTGCCTTTTTTCATGCGCTAATCTGTTGTCATGGTCACCAGATACACGGCGTCTCTCCCTGCAATGAGACGGAAGCCCTCTGGGGACAAACAGCATCACAACGACTGTGGACGTTTATCCTTGCCTTTAGGGTTAGGGTTTGTTTGTCTGTTTGTATGTCTGTTTGTTTGTTTGTTTGTTTGTTTGTTTGTTTGTTTGTTTGTTTGTTTGTTTGTTTGTTTGCTACCTCTGTTTCAGTTGTCATGGTTACATCACTGTTTACATGGTTGCTATGGAAACGGAACATCAAAGAGATGAGATGACTTTACTGTAGAGACACTCACACACCCACACACGCGCACGGCCGCACGTGCACTCGCACTCGCACACACGCACGCACACACACACACACACACACACACACACACACACACACACACACACACACACACACACACACACACACACACACACACACACACACACACACACACAACACACTATTGATCCCAAAGGACTGTCCATGGGGTCTATGCCCCTGTTGTCCAGTTTCCCCAGCAGAACCCAGCAGCTCTCATAGCATAGAGTGGAGCTTATAAGCCTATCACTTTTACACTATTTGTTGGAAAATTTGCCTAGAAGTGATTTAGGGCAGAGTTGTACTCTAACAACTTGTGTGTTTTTTTGCAAGTCGACTCGACTCACTAAAAAGTTGAGTTGAAATCGACTTTATTGTTTATTGACAGGGGGGACCTAAAGCGATCCTTTGTCCCTTAAAAAGGCTTTTGTTTTGATATTAATAGTATAGATTCCACTGCAACCATGCAGCATCACTGCATAATAATAATCCCAATTCCTTCATAATGTTGGATCTAACACGATGACTGACTGCAATGTCTGTTCATCCATTGAAAAAACACAGTTGGAAAAGGAGAGGATAAATCCTACTGTTTGAATGCTGTACACACACACACACACACACACACACATGGAGCAAAGATAATGATAAAAATAATACAAAGGAAAGAAAACATTCCTTTGTGGAGGTAGTCGGCTTGTGTAACGAAGTCGATTGAGTTGATTTGTCGACTTTTTTGGTTAATGCCCTAACACACGCGCACACGCACACAGACAATCTTACATTGCATTGGTACAGTGTTATTGTTTATGGTTAGACTACATCGCCAACTGAAAACGTATACAAACTAGAAAGGTGAAACTCTTGAAAATGGCAAGTGTGGTTGCACTGATGTGAGTCACGAGGAATCCACGGGGAAATTAATTCCGTCTTAACATTTATATTAGATGTTGTGACATCAAGTGAAGCATGACCGGAAGCTTCACGTTTCTACCAATCACACTAATGAGAAGCTGAAATTAGAGTCATTGTTCTACATTGAAGTTCATACTGTAATTCAGGGTTCCCCAATAGGCGGCCCGCAGGCCATTTGCGGCCCGCGGGGGGCTACTGTCTGGCCCCCACCAACCCCAGTAATAATGGTGGTATAAGAGCAGCAACAACACTAGTATATCGTCCTTGTTGGGTGGAAGCCTCGTGTCTCCAAATGTGTACGTTCTTTCGCAAAGCAAAGCCCTGCTTCATCGTACAAGGCCGTCGCACAAAAGTAGTGAAAACAACAGATCTACAAGCACACAACGCCTCGCGGTGCGAGGCGTTGTGTGCTTGTAGATCGGCTGTTTTCACTAGTTTAAATCATTTTTAAAACGATAAATGAAAAACGAACGGTTTTGGACTTACAAGATTTTCACCCGACAACGACGATATCTGAACTGTCGCTGGAGTAGCGGGAACGCCACCGTCGCCCCCTGCAATGTTGTGGCCCTCGGCTTGGCACCCTAGACATCATTCGGCCCTTGGGAAAAACTAATTGGGGAACCCTGCTGTAGATCCTGCCGAGTACTTTGAGGGGCGAGTCCAGTTCATACAGTCGATGAGTCCAGTTCATAGAGTAGATGCTGCTTTGAGGGGCTGTTTTCCAGAAAGTGTTTTCTATGGACTTACTGTGGTTTAGAAGACTTACTTAACAGGGCAGAGCATGGCTTCTCAGCACTCTGAAAGCCTTATTTCAGGTTATTTCTCTGATAATGCCATAGAGTTATAAAAGATCTAGGGGCTCTATTATGACCCAGGTCTTATGCCTTATGCCTTAACTTCTTTGCCTTTTTTTCACTATTTTGAAAAACATTTTTGAATACTTCAAATGCTGATCTACATCTGCACGTTGTGAACTTGCAGATCAGCTATTTGAAATATTTAAAAAAATAAAACAAAATAGTAAAAAAAGGCAAAGAAGATAAGGCATAAGACCTGGATCATAATAGAGCCCCTAGAGTGGTAACCATGAATCCCAGCCTATGTGCTTCTATTGAGTTGCTCCCCCAGTACATTACTCCCTTTAAGTCCTAACACTAACACAGTTCATGACTCCCATTAAGTCTTAACCCTAACATGACTCCCTTCCCTCTTCTTTTGTGTTTGGGGACGGTGATGTTGCAGATCTCCTCTGCGTCATAGAGTTAGTAGTGTCACCACCATGTGCAGTAGTGTCACCTCCATGTGCAACCCCTTGCGTTGCCCCTTGGGTAACCCTGTACACATCGGTTCTTGGGGGTTTGGATAAGCAGATGACACAATGTTGGAGCACAGCGGTGGTTGATGAGTGGGAGCATTCTGGACATGATGATGTCACAATGATGTCAGAACGATCCTTCTCTGTGGTCCCTCCCGCCTCTTTAATGTTGCACTTTATCAGTGATGATGATTAACTTGAACCTCTGGTTCAATGTGATCTGTTCACAAAATGTAGCGGCTTAGTATCCTCTGATGCTATGACATCACAATGTTCTGTTGGTACACTACCAGTAACACGCCTAAGGGTGAAAATATGGAGTGAAAAGATGACCTCGCTCCAAAGGGCGAGGTCACGCCATCTGTCTTGGCCATAGGCTATATGGATTCTGTCGTCTGACATACATACGATCCCTTTTATATCCCTTTTATAGAGATCCCTTTTATGCCCATATATGGAGATCCCTGCTCTGAGTATCTGACATCTCTTTGATGTCATCTGTGATGTCACAGTGATGTGTCAGCCTTTTATGCCCATATATGGAGATCCCTGCTCTGAGTATCTGACATCTCTGTGATGTCACCTGTGATGTCACAGTGATGTGTCAAGGGAACCACAGTGTCTGACAGACAGACAGAGATACGGTCAAGCTGTGACGGTTCACATACTAAACTCAGACCAAAGGTCACAATGACATCACAACGTTCTGTTGGTTGCGACCTGGTCGCAATTACTATTAAAACCTCCACTGGCTGTCAGTCAGTCAGTCAGTCTGTCCGTCACACGTCACGTCACACTTTTGCCCTACTCAAATCTCCGCCACCGATGCCCTGATCCATACCAAACGTTGCACACACACTCCTTGGCTGCCAAACCACAACCTCCACCCCTCATTTCTCACATGCCCCTCTTCTAGTGCCACCATGAGGCCGATTCTTGCAAAAGAAAAAATTGGACACTGCTCCTACAGATTTTGCCCTAAAATCACGCAAAGCGGTACACAGTATCTCTAAAGTCATGTCATCAACATGGATCTGTTCCATTTCCCATATTCCCTCCTGATTGCCTACCATTGCCTTCTTAAGTTTGTGTATGTGACCTGACAGTCGCTTATCTCCCGATTAGAGTCTTTCTGGTAGCCTCGCAAGCCATCCCGAGCTACATCATCACCAATGTGCTTCCTTTCTCGGTCTGGTGTCCCTCCCATCGAGTCTCTTTATGAGAACTTTGGTTCTCAATTTCCAATAAAAAGGCTGCATTTCGAGCGAACCCGCCTCACACCGCTCCTGATTGGTCGAGCGGCTGCTACAGCTCTCGCATTTTGTAAACAAACATGGCGGACCCCATGTCCGACGCGAGTTCACAAATCGCAAATAAAAGCTGCATTAAGCGAAGTTTTATCTGAAATCAACGGCATCTCATAACTTAAAAACGAACAACAGTTTGCACCTTTGGAATTACTGTATGGAAAAGACGTATTTGATGTTATCCCGACGATGTTTTGATGCGCTGATGACTACTGACTGGACCTGTCAGTCAAAGTGAGTAACTACGTCATGGCGTAATGCGTTGTCTATGGAGAACTCATAACCCGAACCCTAACCCTCCCCTGGGAGAGTCTGGCTGTTGCGAGGCTATCTTACTGGTACACTGTAGCCCCTTTTCCACTACAGGGTCAAACCAGAACTTTCCAGAACCTGAACCTATTTTATTGGTTCTGGTTTTGTTTCCATAGCGCACGGCCCGGTTTCAGATGAGGTTCTGGGAACCTGTTTTGTGTCCTGCTCTTGATGTCGTTCTAAACGTGAGTTCTGGTGCCGCTGCTCTTTTTTGGGAGCTTCCCGGTTAGGTCTGGTTCTATGGAAACGTAAGCAGAACTTGGTCACGGAAATTCACGTGTTCTTGAAAGGGCATTAACGACTGAGTCGACTTCATTACACAAGTCGACTCCCACCATTTTTTTATTTTGCTCCATGTGTGTATCTGTACAGCATTCAAACAGCAGGATTGCTTATTGTCAAGGACGGAATGATCCAATATTACAGTGCTACATTACATTTGGTATAACATGGTTCTATTGTGAAAATAACAGTTCTACCACTTTTTCTAGTCACGTGTTCAAATACTGGATTCTGATTGGCTAAATTCCGGAGGTTATGACAAAACAACTGCCGCAAAGTTGTATGAGGACTTGTCCGAGATCAATGCACCTCAGTGTACATCCGGGGACTTCAGGAGGTAGTCGGAACACCTTTCCCCCAACCAACAAATGACGGTGGCAACGGTCCTATGTTTACTAACGTGCATGCTATAGTCGCCGATTTATTTGGATCCAATGCAATCCGCCAACTTTAAAGCCCCTTTTCTCTGAACCTATGCCTTTCTGGAAGCGAACAGCCTCTATTTACGGCCGGAACGGTACTTCTAACTGACGTTAGCTTAGCTGTAAGCTAGACGCATGGATTAGTATGGAGTTGGCGCCATCTGTTGGTGAGTAGAAGATGTTGTTTGTGGAACTATCTGCTGTCTCGCGGAAGTTTTATAGGCAATAATGATTGTAACTTAAGATCCTTGCAAGTTACAACTATGTGTTTTCTTTCATGTATACGGGAAAAAGTGGTAGAAAAGCTATTTACCACTCGGGGTCGGACATTATGCTCTCATAATGTCCTGAGTGAGGGTGTTATCGGACTCGGCTGCGCCTCGTCCGATAACACCCTCACTGCGGACATTATGAGAGCATAATGTCCTCTCACTCGGGGTAAATTGCTTACATCTACATGCTCACAACTTCAACTCAACTTTTTACTGAGTCGAGTCGACTTGCAAGAATCACAAGTCGTTAATGCCATAGTTCTTGATAGTTCTTGGTTCTGGTTGGGCTTTGTAGTGTTCACAGTGTTCTGTTGGTAAACTATGACATCACAGTGTTCTGTTGGTAAACTATGACATCACAGTGTTCTGTTGGTAAACTATGACATCACATTGTTCTGTTGGTAAACTATGACATCACAGTGTTCTGTTGGTAAACTATGACATCACATTGTTCTGGTGGTACACTGTGACATCACATTGTTCTGGTGGTACACTGTGACATCACAGCGTACGTGTCATTTCTTGGTTTCGTTATGCAGACATTAAAGGGCTACTACGTGAATGAAACAATACACGCTGCTGCTCGTCGTTAGCATGAGGTCCTCGTTTAAATCTGTTCTCGCTCACTCACTGCACAGCTAGCTCTGCATTGTTAGAAAACACATGAAGTGTTCTGGCTTCTCCGGGGAACTCGTCAGAAACACTCCGAGGTGATCTTTCTGCTCTACTTTGTTTGTGAATGTTTGTACCTTGACGTCCAGCCTCCAGTTGTTACACGTTGCTCCAATGAACTGCAGTGGCTTTTTATATCTCTGGGTAAAGGCCCATTCCCACTGGGCCAGATAACAGATAAAAAAAATCTCTTTCTACAGATATTTTTCCATTCAAAGTGGATGGTAGATACAGATAAAAAAAAAATATCTACCACAGATATTTGCCACAGATACTTTTATCTGTGGCAAATATATTTTTTATCTGTATCTACCATCCACTTTGAATGGAAAAATATCTGTAGAAAGAGATTTTTTTATCTGTTATCTGGCCCAGTGGGAAAGGGCCTTTAGGGTTACAGTAGCCTGGGCTGGATTCCAATTTCGGGCTGTTGATCCGGTCGGGACCGGATGGCATCCTACGTCATTTTGTAGTCCATTCTGCGTTCAGACTGTCTGGGGTTAGGTGAGAGCAGGCTGGGGGAACAAAAACCCAAAATAGTTATAATAAGTTGAAGTAGGCGTGGCCTTGGGGACTACGCATGAACTAGAGCAGTGGATCTCAACCTGTGTGTCGGGACCCCAAGGGGGGTCCCCAAATTTTTTGGGGCAGGGGCTCTCCAGATGATTAACTTAACGTGCAACATTGTTTTCTCACTCAACAGTAAACAAACCAACAAAGTTTAAAGCTATACTATGGAAGTTGCTCAACTACTGGTCAGTAGCGGTATTGCTTTTTTCGGAAGTTTTTCGCCCGGGATCGCCGCGGACCACCGAAGCGGGGCCGCAAACCACCGCGACCACCTCCACCTCGCCGATATGCATCCGTAGAGGGGTCTCACGTCCCTTTGCGACTAGGCGTTGGGGAGTAACAGGCAAGACTCCTACACCAGCGTAAACACTGTTGCTGAGGCAAGCTACTTCCTGAAGAGACGGCAAGACGGGCTGTGATTGGCCGGTAGTGTATGATCCACGCTGTGATTGGCCAACGTACATACAACGTATACGGAACGATGCAGATGACGTAATTTTTCCGCGGATCATAGAAAACATATTGGCTGAAATTAACGGAGTGGGTGTTCTAAAACTTTAGCTATTTAATAGTTTTATTGGAAAAGTTACATAGTATAGCTTTAAGTGTATAGAGGGTATCTGCACATTTCAATTTAAGTGACAATTTAAGGACTTTTTAATACCTCTAAAATCACATATTAAACATTGGCCAAATTGTCAAAATATTAGAGGCAGAAATTCTGAAAATAATATCTACATGCTCACAACGCCAAAAGGTTGAGAACCACTGAACTAGACCAGATCAGACCACACTGGACAGGGGGAAAACCAGCTCCTTTCGGAACCCCTCACTCCACTGCTACGCAGCTCCGAGATGGGGTTCCTACTGGTGGCATGCCAGAATATTCCGCCTGGGTGGACGATCCGCCGTTAGCGATCACTTTTTACCTTTGGTGAACACTCTATCCAAAAAGTGACGGGTCTCTGTTAATCTATAATCGTTTTACTTCTTTATCGTGGAAGAAAATCGAAGCACTGGGTTGAAATAAAGACTTTATATTGCTCATTTAGTCAGCCGGTTCTGTGTTTTCCCCGTTGTGTATATACCACGTGACCGGGGTCCGCTCACTATCCCGACTATCCGCTGTTCCGACGCGACGGCAGGTTAGTTACTTAGCGTAAGGCAGGTTAGTTACTTAGCGTAAGGCAGGTTAGTTACTTAGCGTAAGGCAGGTTAGTTACTTAGCGTAAGGCAGGTTAGTTACTGAGGTAAGGTTTACTGAGGTTAGGTTTAGGGTTGGGGGTAGAGTTAGGGTTAGTTTTAGTGTCGGAACACCGGCCCGTCGGAATATTGACGCGGACCCCACGTGACCATGGGAGGCAGTAATGTTTTCCTTTGCGGCCGCAACTTCCGGAATGTCTAAAAAACACAGAACCGGCTGACCTTCTGAGCGATATAAAGTCTTTATTTCACCCCAGTGCTTCGGTTTTCTTCCACAAAGTAAAACGATTAACAGAGACCCGTCACTTTTTGGATAGAGTGTTCACCAAAGGTAAGAAGTGATCGTCCACCCAGCCGGAAGATTCTGGCATGCGACCAGTAGGAACCCCATCTCGGAGCTGCGTAGCAGTGGAGTGAGGGGTTCCGAAAGGAGCTAGGGAAAACCCTGGTGCAGCTACGAAGGTTGTCTGTTTGATTCCTATGACAGCAGAAGGAAGGTTTTGGGTTTGATTCCTTAGACGTTTAAACAGCAACACACTAGCAGGGTTGTTTTACAGACACCGTTCACTGACACGTGCACACACACACACACACACACACACGCACACACACACGCACGCACGCACGCACGCACGCACGCACGCACACACGCACAGCACTGTACTGTACTGTACTGTATCTTTAGAGTCAGATGTAACATAGTGTAAATAATTAAATTATGAGCTCTCACGGATCAAGGGTTAGGTCACTGTCCTGTACCTGACAAGACACACGTTCAATCCGCTGGCTGTCAATCAAACCTGGCTAAAGTACATTTCAAATTCATGATTGTTAAAAATTGTTACAACTGTCTTGTGTTTAAATGTACATTTCTATCGCTGTCACGATTATGACATTTTACATGGCGATTAATTGTCACTCAAATAATTGCGATGGATGATTTAATTGCGTATTTGTCATTGACAATTACATTTCTGTTTGGCTTTTAGGCTTTGAAGTTGCACATGGCAAATATGACACATAACTTAAATATACAAAGAAATGACTGACATATTTGACAACTTTATACTTAAAAAAGAACATTAGCAGTGGAAATAGATAAAGTCGACTTCAACTCAACTTTTTACTGAGTCGAGTCGACTTGAAGAAATCGTCGGTAAAGCCCTAGCGCTCCATGCGTTCACCTGGACCGCGCGGAGGTGCCAAAAGTCGGAGGGGACGAAGATTTACTATTCTGTCCATAACGGCACATAACTCGGTAACGGCGCTGAGTCGGCTCATGCGACCGTCGCAACGCTCGACACTGCGCTCGCTCAGCGATGTCTCACGTGGCTCATGGTCGCCTGAGACGGCGCACCTCCGTCATCTCCACCTAAAACAAGCGCTCCGCCCTTGGTCCATTGTTGGGAACCGGGACAGTGTTCTGATTCACGCGGCTGCACGTAGGCTGCTGCACGTAGTCTGCTGCACGTAGTCTGCTGCACGTAGTCTGCTGCACGTAGGCTGCTGCACGTAGTCTGCTGCACGTAGTCTGCTGCACGTAGGCTGCTGCACGTAGGCTGCTGCACGTAGTCTGCTGCACGTAGTCTGCTGCACGTAGGCTGCTGCACGTAGGCTGCTGCACGTAGTCTGCTGCACGTAGGCTGCTGCACGTAGGCTGCTGCACGTAGTCTGCTGCACGTAGTCTGCTCGTTGAGC
This sequence comes from Nannobrachium achirus, assembly GCF_963921795.1. Taxonomy (NCBI): domain Eukaryota; kingdom Metazoa; phylum Chordata; class Actinopteri; order Myctophiformes; family Myctophidae; genus Nannobrachium; species Nannobrachium achirus. The sequence continues at coordinate 72,811,532 of NC_137812.1, read as the reverse complement.
CACGACATCACGTTTTGTCGTTTTTTCCGTGTCTGCTGTTCAGACAGTTGCGCGAGGAGAAACCGTCGTCAACTTTTCCAGTCTAAAACCTGGTCTTACTTTGTCGTGTTTTCAACGCCCGAAAATGCCATTGTCGTCTGAACGGAAGGTATATCTGACATTTCATTTTTGCGGATTTCTCGTGTAAACGGCGTCGTGCAAACAGGCTTATTAGTTAGATTTAATGGCTTTTCGCCCCAAAAAACAACAAAAAAACTGAAGATTTCATTTTTTTAAAGAAAACAATAATTCTCTATGACCTCGTGCACACCGGCTCCGAATTTGACATGTGGCAGGTGGCTGCGGCAGTACGTTTTTTTCCCCGATCAAACCCAGTTCGATTCCTGCGTCTTGTCGCATGCGGTAAAAACTCATCACTCCTTTTATGACTCCTTGATGGATCCGCAGTGTGGATTCCGCACAGCATTGCACACCAAATCCAATATTCAGCAAACGGAAAAAACACAATTGTTGAAAATCGCGCCTGTGATGTGCAAAGCCTGTTAGAGTGTCTTAAGTGTTCGGTCAGGGTGTGTCCATCCTCACGCCGAAACCTTAGTTTGACATTTGACCGTGACGTGACTGACGTCTTACCTGGTAACTAATTAGTGGTAATTACAACACCTGCTAATTAATTAGTGGCCTCTATTTGACCTGCTGTTTGTATACAGCTGACCTGGGACGACCCCAACTAAATAATGGAGTAGAAAAGATCAGTGAGTCACTATAGGACAGAATAACAATGATTATATTATTATTATTATTAGAGGACAGAATGACATATTATTGGCGTTCATGGAGAAACAGGGTAATTATATAGATTGCAACATATTATATTACATATCATATGCAATTACATGTATTATGTAGTTACAGATTATAAATGATTATGTAACGTACAACACACAGCATCCATTTAATTAAAGGTTCTACACCATGCATTTAAAAATCATTTATATAACATTGTTTGTGTCCCAAAAAAAAACTTTTTTCAAAAGGTTTGAGGCTAAATAACAACTCTTGAATACAGTCTAGAGCCCCTGTCATTTCTGCCTGGCTTTCAGAGCATTTTCAGCTGCAGTACCCACCTTGTCCTGAGTGGGAGATTGCGCTATTGAGCCAGTTTTGGCCCCACCCTCATCCCAGCTCCGCCCCCCGCCTCCTGCTCAGGCCTGCCCACCCCCCTCCCCAACCCCCACTCAGCACAGCAGCACAGCACAGCAATAGCAGTAGGAGCAAATCAGACAGCCCGTTCTGAGACCTGCTTACATAGATCTGCCCATAAACTGAGAAAAACACAATGGTCTTAAATAGGACTTAGAACGTGCTGGTGGGACACCAAAAAATACATAAAAAATAGGAAAAATTCAAATTCATGGTGTAGTTCCTTTAAGAAACACATCATACATCATGTTAATTCAGCTCATTATCATAATGTAAAGACATTATGTTAATTAAGCGGCTTATCACATGAACACTGCTCACTTTGACAGTTTTCCTGAGAATATTTGCAATAAAAGTGGCAAGGTCTTTCTGTTTGTGTGTTAGTTAATTAGTTAGTTAATTTGTTTGTTTGTATGTCTTTCTTTCTGTCTGTCTGTCTGTCTGTCTGTCTGTCTGTTTGTTTGTTTGTTTGTTTGTTTGTTGGAGCTGCAGGCAGTAGAAGGTGATCCGTGGGTGTTGTTAACTTATAAATATGTTTTTTTCTATCACCATGGTTACTGTACAGTACTATAAGGTACTGTACAATACTGTATGAGTGTACAGTTACTGCTTGTATAATTTACAGTTAAAGCATGTATTTTAAACCTTTTTGTAAATCCACAGTATGTACTGTATGTACATATATACAGAAGTATATAGACTCGAGCTTCCATTGGCATGCTGGTTAGTATTAGGATGTAAATACTTTATGACAAATGGAAACACTTGAATCGTGGGCAGATAGGGGACTGCGTGCTTTCAAAGACTTAAAAACTCTGCAATGCATTTTTGTGCCTTTTATATCAATGTATGTATTCTAGACAATCTGGAAAAGCTTGTGTTGAAAAAAACCAAAATGACATTAAATGGTTTTGGGGGCAAATACTTCTGTCTGGCCGTCTTTCTTTGTCGCTAAACATTTTATTGTGAATATTTCTTTATTAAACGTATCTGTTGGTCTTTTCTTTTTCTTTTTTTCTTTCCTCTTTTTAAGTTTTTAATCCCACGATTTTGTAACACATTTTTCACCCAGTGCCAATTGCCTCAGCTGTAATCCTGGGCTCTGCTCTCCCTCTGCCAACCTGGGGAGAGCCCTGAACTGAGCTCATGCTTCCTTCAGTGCACGAGGAGTGAGCAGGCCGCTTCTTATCACCTGACAGGGGGGAGCTTCCCCGGGTTGGACGTAGCGCGTGGAAGGAACACGTTATTCCAACCAGTTCCATTCCACTCCAACAGGCGCCCTGGCTGGCCAGGGGGAGGCAGTGTAGAGACCAGGATTACTGCATGTTTTTGTGAGGGTATCTACTCTAGGAGACACGGGGAGAACATGCAAACTCCACACAGAAAGGCCCTTTCGCCAAACTCCACCTAGGGTGTGGGCGCTGATGACATGGAGGAGGGTATGATAAGGATAAAGTGGTCCTTTTCCATTCTTTTGAAATAAATGAACAAAATGTATTTGTGTGTGTGTGTGTGTGTGTGTGTGTGTGTGTGTGTGTGTGTGTGTGTGTGTGTGTGTGTTTGTTTCTATCTATCTATCTATCTATCTATCTATCTATCTATCTATCTATCTATCTATCTAATACTGTGTGTACACATGTCGGATTCAAACTTGCAGCATGGGGTTGCTATACCTCATCAAGCCACCAGGCAGCCCCATTAATACATTAAAATGTTAATAATTAATGCATCAAATTATGATTTGATGACATGTGTTATGAACATTGCTTGATGTTACTTTTTTTTTTCCTTTCTTTTGTTTACAAGTGTTTCTTTTTTGCTGAAGGTATCCTACTGCATAGTAATGTGTTCTATCCGTCTGTCATTCAATGTTATATGAGTTGATGAGGATCTCAACGGAAATAAGCCTTGCCTTACCTGAGTTTCATTTTAGCTGTACCCTTTCCTATGCAAAACTTCAACCGTAATTGCTGGACTATAAGCCGCACCTGAATATAAGCCGCGCCAGCTAAATTTAGAACAAAAAACAAATGTTTACGCATATAAGCCGCACCTGACTATAAGCCGCAGGTGTCCTTCCTGCTTCCCGCTAGAGCGCCCCTGGTGGCCGTTAGCTGTAAAAATCTCTATATAAATCCTTGTTAAAGACCATTGTAAAATGAACTAACTGGCCGTTAGCTGTAAAAATCTCTATATAAGCCGCACCGTTGTATAAGCCGCAGGGTTCAAAACATGGGAAAAAAGCCGCGGCTTATAGTCTGGCAATTACGGGTAATACATTCCTCGATCAATCAATCAATCAAATCAATCAATCAATAACAGGATGATTTGTTGTTGTGTGTCGCCTAGGTGACAGGACCTCCCACAGAGCAGCAGAAGGCTCCGCCCCCCGTCTCTCCGGACTATAGGACCAGAACGTCCCCCGTCTCTCCGGACTATAGGACCAGAGCGTCCAAGAGCGAGCAGAAGGAGAGCTTCCACTTCCTGCCGCAGCTGCAGGCCAACCGAGGCCACTTCCTGTCCGTCATGCTGACCGGCACGTTGCCCCAGAGACGGGCCCCGCCCCCTCCCGACGACCCGCTCCCCGGCCCCGCCCCTCCGACGGGCCCCGGCGAAGACGACGTCACCAAGAGCCAAGACGACGCCACCAAGAGCCAAGACGACGCCACCAAGAGCCAAGACGAGGCCACCAAGGGCCACGACGACGACGAAGTCACCAAGAGTCAGGACGACGTCAGCAAGAGCGAGGAGGACAAGAGCAGCGGGCAGAGCCAGGAGGGCGGCGCCAACTCCACCCTGATGGCCGACGGGGCCGGCGGCGAGGGGGCCGCTAGCGGGGGCGCGGCGGGGGGGCCTCAGAGGGACCCGGATGTCGACGCGGAACAGGAAGACGGGTCCAAGACGCTGGTGCTGTTCTCCCCGGGAGACCGGAGACAGTCCCCGTCCGGCCCGGACGACGGGGAGCTGGCCACGCCCTCGGCCCTGCCCTCGGCCCTCCTCGAGCCGCCCGCCCTCCAGCCACCGCTCGAGCTCGGCCCGCAACCACCGCTCGAGCCCGCCCCGCAACCACCGCTCGAGCTCGCCCCGCAACCACCGCTGGAGCCCGCCCCGCAGCCACTTGAGCATGCCCCCGAACTGCTTGAGCCCGTCCCCCAACCGCTTGAGCCCGCCCCGCAACCACTTGACTCTACCCCCCAAGTGCTTGACTCCGCCCCCCAAGCACTTGACTCCGCCCCCCAAGCGCTTGATCTTCCTTGCGGGGAAAGCGGACGCCTGTCGCCGGCGCTGAGGTACGAGCTTCTTCGGCCTCCCGCGTCGCCGCCCTTCACCAAAGTAGAGCGCACGTTCGTGCACATCGCGGAGACGTCCCACCTCAACGTCATGATGTCGTCCCACGTCGCCGAAGCGTCCCACGTCAACGTCATGATGTCGTCCCACGTCGCCGAGGCGTCCCACGTCAACGTCATGATGTCGTCCCACGTCGCGGAGGCGTCCCACGTCAACGTGATGACGTCCCACAACATCGCAGAGGCGTCCCACCTCATGACGTCCTCCAACGGCCTGACGGAAGCCTCTTGTGTTCCTCTACAAGTCAAGAACGCAGAAGCAGAAGAAGAAGCGTCGCTCCCGAAAGACGAAACGGCTCTGTCGGCCATCTTGTGTCTGGAGGTGGGGCTCCCCGAAGATGTTCCTCAAGACCACAAAGCCCAAGAAGAAGAAGAAGAAGATGAAGAAGATGCTCCAAAGAGTCCCAAAACCCAAGAAGAAGAAGAAGAGGAAGAAGAAGAAGAAGAAGCAGTGCATTGTGGGAGAAAGGAGTTGCATCGTCAGACGTTGAGGATGAAAAGTCGAATCCCGGTGCTGATCTGTGAGGAAGACTCCTCTTCTGAGCGCTCTTCATCGTTGTCCAGCCGCGCTCGGCTGCAGAGGCGCTGCAGACAGGTGAGCTAATGCTAACCTTATGAACTTTGTAATGCTAGAGTTTCAAAATACAGATTGTTATGACGAGCATCGGAGGGACAGTCGTCGACTACCAGGCATAGGGTCTACAACGGCCGAGGAACTGACGGACCACTCCGCCAGCAGCCTGGTTAATAAACTCAAATTGAGAATCCATTTCCACCAGCCAATCAGGGCTGTAGACTGTGTGGACACAAAAACATTCCCTCCTCCCTCTCCCCTCCATGACAGGCATCAAACAGGTAGTTGTCTTTGATGTTGCATTGATTAGAGAGAACACTAACGAGGTCACAGGCATCAAACAGGTAGTTGTCTTTGATGCTTTCATTGGTTAGAGAGAACACTAATGAGGTCTTGACACTTGTATGGCTCAATCAATTACCTTATTGCACAACCCCTTTGAAGTTCAAAGGGAGCAATTAAGAGCTCACCAGGCTTTAGCCCGCCCCCCAGAAATGGAATCTCTCCCTGCAACCCCAGACTCTCTTCCCAAAACGAAGTGTGTGATAGAGGCTGGCACCGCCAGGCTACTCCGCCAGTACCTATTTGTACCACTGCCACCAATGTAGCCGCGGCCGGGAGGCGAACCCGGGACCCCGATATCCCAGGCATGTGCGCTGACCAGTCAGCCAAAGTGCCAGGCACGTTGGCAAGAGCCAACACACACACCGTATAGCCTACACTAGCATTGCTGCGCTAGTCCCGCCACCCAAAAATGCAGATCCAGTTCCGCTTCACGGTCCAATGCCGTACCCCAAAGGTTTTTGGGGCACTTAGGCCCTGCGGACCGGCGATCCGATTTTGGATTATTTTTAATCAAATCTATTTGATTAATAGCTTGGGAGACTCTGGCCTGGACAGTAAATGAGTTAATATCTGGCCTGGGCAATAAATGAGTTAATATCTGGCCTGGGCAGTAAATGAGTTAATAAATTAAAAGTTTCGCGTAGTCAGACAACTATTCCACAATCTCGGAATGCTATGTGGAGTCTGGAACGACAGCTCCCCAACGGCGAGTAATGGAATTATATTAAGCTAATGAATCTGTTAATGAATCCCAGGTGGATCTGGCGCGCCTGGTGGTGGAGCGGCAGCAGCACAGGAGGAGGCTGCTCTCCGGGACCTCGTCCTCCGTGTCGTCCGGAGACGAGGAGCGCCGCCGCGCCTCGGAGACGCTGTCGGCCACCGGCTCCGAGGAGGACAGCACTCCCCCTCACGGCTGGGGGGAGGGGCAGGGGGGGAGGAGAAGGGGCCAGGAGTGGAGGAGCAGGATCCCCAGACCCCGGACCCCCATCATGAGGCCCCCCGTGGACCCCACGCCCCCGCTGTCTCTGCCAGGCACCAACGGGTAGGAACCGTATACCTTCCATCCACCACTACTGGAGCTTCAGGGCGCACATGACTGTAAAACTGTATTATGTTAGAGTAGCGATTATAATGCATTTTACTGATTATTAAAGAGTCGGTGCCATAGTTTTGTACTTTTTTCTGTTTTGTATGTGTCTATGGAGTTAAGATTATCCTGAGTCAAAAGGCCCAGTCGAAAAGACCAGGTGGTCAGATTCAATTACATCATAAACTCATCCCCTCCCCTTTTACCATACACTGTGGGTGTGGCTATCTTCAGCTGGGTCACCACCCACCTGACAACCAGGCATACCTAATGAACTGGTGGGTGTGGCCACATAAAAACACAATTTTAACTCTTTCTGTACACTTTTTTGGAAAAAAAAATCTATTCTATTAAATGATTCAGTATAACAGCACTGCATCTATTTCTATTCAAATATAAACACAAGATAAATGACATAAATATAAATCTAACAGCAATGCTTCTGTTCCTTCTTCACACAGAATTCTGAAGTTCGGCAACCAGAGGAAACCCAAGCCTTCCGCCAGGTCCGCCTCTTCCTCCGCGTGTCCCCGCCCCTTCGCTGTAGGCTCCTCCCAGCCCAGCGGAAGCCCCGCCCAGGCCAGTGGAAGCCCCCGCATGCCCCTACGCATCCTCTTTGGAACCCGACGTAGCCTTAGCTCCTCCCACCGTCGGACAGACAGCCCCTCCCCCCAGAGGGTCTGCCCAATCAGGCAGCCCCTCTCGGTGCGCGCCCCCACCGTCCCCAACCTGAGGCCCAGGACTACGACTCCCATCAGGCGCAGCGCCTCGCAGGAAGTTAGCTCGCAGCCGTGCACATCCCCGCAGGAAGTTAGCGCTCAGCCATGCACAGCCTCGCAGGAAGTTAGCTCGCAGTCGCGGGCGTCCTCGCATGAAGTTAGCAAACAGCCGCGAGTGTCCCCGCAGGAAGTTAGCAAGCAGCCGCGCACGTCCTCACAGGAAGTTAGCAAGCAGCCGCGAGTGTCCTCGCAAGAAGTTGTTAGCAAGCAGCCGCGAGCGTCCTTGCAGGAAGTTAGCAAGCAGCCGCGCGTGTCCTCGCAGGAAGTGAGCAAGCGCACGTCAGCCGCGACCTCAGCGGGCAGAAGCTTGAAGGCCAAAACGTCGGGCTCCGCTGTGGGGAAGCAGCAGTGTGCCGGGGAGAAGACAGGGGGCGCTAGATAATACAAAGAGACTCAAATCCTTTACAATCATAACAAAGACCTCCGTAGTTCCCAACATCAGCCCCGGGCCGGGACCCCTACAGGTCTGTAACTCTGAGAGTGTACAAATGGAACCAAATGGACCCTCCATTTTTACATTCTGAGATTTTACATTACAGTGGTATTTCACTTTAAAACACTTCTCTGTTTTGTTTATTTGCTTGATTCAATATTTAGATACTTGATATTAATTTATCACCCCCTCCCCTTCCTATGCAAACCCATTTTAACTTCAAGCTCCATTTCAACCAAGTTAGATTCATTGAAAACATGTCTCTGCGACATACATTATTCTACTGAATGTTCATTTCCATACATGCTTCAAAACAATCCATTCGTCAAGTGTTTTCAATGAGTCTAACATTCACTAGAGCAGTGGTTCTCAACCTTTTCAGGCCGTGACCCCCAAAATAATCATATTTTAACTGGGGACCTCCCCCTACCCTGACGAGCACTAAGAGTTGAGGCATTACATTTTGTATAACACGGTTCTATTGTGAAAATAGCAGATCTACATGCTCACAATGCGAGGCGTTGTGAGCATGTAGATCTGCTATTTTCACAATGTATGCCTCTAATATTTGACAGTTTGGCCAATATTTAATTTGTCATTTTAGAGGTATTAAAAAGTCCTTAAATTGTCACTTTAGAAACGTGCATATACCCTCTATACACTTAAACGTTACGTTGGTTTATTAGTGAGAAAACAATGTTGCACATTAAGCTAATCATATGGGGCCCCCCAAAATAATTTGGCGACCCCCCCTGGGGGTCCCGACCCACAGGTAGAGAACCACTGCCCTAGAAGGACAATATCAGTCACCAGAAGCAGAGTTGTGTGTTTTCTATGAATACTAATTTAGATATATAAATATTGAATCAAGCAACATACAGTAAAAGCTAGAGTAGAGGTTATATATAGGTTATATATATATGTTCCAGTGTGTTTGAAGAACCAGTACAATTGAAAAAGGAGCGCTCATTTTCTAGTGCGGTCAGTCGCAAAAGCTGTCCCCACAACAATATTTACTAATCTGGCGCACTAGTTTACAACTTCTAACGGCGCTGAGTCGGCTCATGCGGGGAAATCTCGCTTTTGCGAACGCCCATCATTTCGACCGGAGGGTTAGCGACTCACTCCACGGAGGTTAAGGTTAGGGTGAGGGTTAGAGTCGGGTGTCGAAAAGATGAGATGTAGTAACAGCGACACGCTCCCGGCTCATGCAACCTTCGCAACGATTGACACAGCGACTCGCTGGCTAACGCTCGCTCAGCGGTGACTCACGTGGATCAATGTCGCCTGAGACGGCACGCCTCCGTCATGGTCAATAGAAAACGAGCGCTCCTTTTTCAATCGTACTGGTTCTTCAAACAAACTGCAACACATACAGTACATATTCATGGGTTGCATTTGTAGTCCTACACCAGCCATGTTGAGGACCAACACAGGTGTTTTGATTAACGTAGAACATCAGTTCTATGCCAATCAGACAAATTGAACACCTGTGTTGGTCCTCAATATGGCCGGTTTAGGACTACAAATGCAACCCATGAATACAGTTCTATATGGGTCCTTGTTACAACTCTGCAAACCATGGACTGGACTACAAGCCCCCTCCATGGACTGGAGTACAAACCATGGACTGGATTCACCCCTCCCATGGACTGGAGTCATTTAGAGCCTTCTCCAGGAGCTTCCGGCACGGTGCTCTTCACCATAATAATTATGATAATTATTATCATAGTTACTGCTTTATTCTCACCAATAAGCTGCATGGTATTGATATAATATCACTATGGGTGACTGACCCCGGATTCCTTCTCCCATTCCATTTGGGGTGCATTTAAAGCCAAAACGATCTAAATAGTGTGGTTTAAAGCAGGGGTCTTCAACAGGGGGTCCGGGACCCCTAGGCAGTCCTTAGAGTTACTACCAAATCCTTGAGTGATAGGATCATTCTTTTAAATTAACAACTTGAACCCTCACATCCCTATTCCGAGGAGAACTTTAGTCAAAAATAGCAGATCTACAAGCTCTCAACGCCTTGCAGCTGTGAGGCGTTGAGAGCTTGTAGATCGGCTATTTTCAGCAAATGGTAAAAAAAAAGAGCAGACCAAGTACATAGTGAAAAGTCAAGTCTACAAAATATCGACGATTTAAGTGGTTAAATTTAGGAAAATACACATTAACACGAATCCAACATAGACTGATGACAGTGCTGTTAAGGAATTATCGATGAAATCGATGAAACTCTGCACTGCATCACACATTTATACAATATATAGAGGGGTCCCTGCTTCATCTCTCTCTCTCTCAGCTAAGGGGTCCTTGGCCTGAAAACGTTGAAGACCCCTGTTCAAGGAATGCCTGAGCTATGCCAACATGTTAACTAGTGTATAATCCTGTATCTAAAAGGGAGGGTTGCCTGTAATAATATCCACATCCTCCTTGTTTATTGTGACAATGGGCATGCTTCTATCATTCTATTTTCTCGAGTGTTTATTTAATTTATGATGCTCTGAAATATAATGTATATATAATATAATCAGTTGTCATGATGGCACTTTTATTTTTTATTCTCGCAAAGCAAAACCTGATGTACATTTCTGTTCCAAACGGGCACAACGGGTCTTTTAGTTCTTTAGCGCAGACCTGTGTGGGGAACTATAGGTTGGACTGGCTGCACTACATACAGTCTGCCTGCAGAGGGAGTCGTAGAGTTGGTGTTTCTGCACTGCATACAGTCTGCCTCTAGAGGGAGTAGTTCTGCACTACCTACAGTGTGTCTGCAGAGTGAGCCCAGTGGTCCAGCCAAGTGTGACGTCACCTCTGTTACCTACGCAACTTCCGGTTAAAGCCGCTAAATAAATTGTCTTCCTGTGGATATAACTAAATATCACAAACCACACAGAGACCCATGTCCTCCTCTCATTTTTATTTATGTATTTATTTATTTATTTATGTATTTATTTATTGTGGGCTTGCTGAAAGCGAGCACACGTATGTTATCTTCATTATTTATCTATCAGTCCAAGTTCTCCTCAAAATGACGTCGGTACAAAGACACTGCCTTTGTACCGACTGTACAAAGGCAGGGTTATTACATGCAAGCCCACACTGTTTCGTAGGAACCGTATTTCTCGTTATTTTTAAACATTCTCTTTTATGCTTGTATTGATAGAGATATACGGTAGGCTGACAGGAAACTGGGGAGAGAGATGGGGAGTGACACGCAGAAAAAGACGGTCGGGATCGGGATTCGAACCCACGACACGCTGTCAGCCTAAACTGAGCCTTTAGTGCCGGGACCACTGCGCCAGCTGCCCAGGTGCCTGGCCATTTATTCTCACTAGTGTGGTTTCCCCCCCAGGGCAACAAGACTATAGTTCTTGTCTAGCTTTCTCATCACCTTTTGCTCTAAGGGTTTTCCCATTGAAGTACTTGTCCGAGTTACTCATCATCTGCTGTAACCCTTCACCCGTGATACCTTGATATTGTGATGTCATCCGTTCCCCCTCCCCCATTAGAGTCAACGGCAACCACACTTGCGATTTCTAATTGCATCTTTCTCGTTTCTTATGTATTTCTTATTTCGAGCCGAGAGTAGTCAAGTCGCCTGTGTAATTTCGTTCACATTTTTGGGGGATTAGGAAAACTATATATTTTTTGGAAACTTCAGAGTATAGCAATTCAGAAAATCCATGATTCCATTTGCAAAATCCCTTTGTGGGATTGTTGACAGCTGCTGAAAGTTTGGGTCCCTTTCTCTTACTATACACTATACACTATTATAAAGGGAATAAATACCCCCCAAACAATCTGCTCTAAGTAGCGCGTGAGGGGTCAAACTATGGGTTTTTAATGATTCTGAATCCATTGCAAGCATTTGTTTTGCATGAGAAACATTCCTTGGGCTAAAAAGGGCCCCCACAAAACTGTGAAAAGCGATGACTCATGACTATACCATGGTTTTGTGGGGCAATGTTTAGCGTATTTCTTATTTCGACCCGAGAGGTAACACAGGTGACGTCTGGACTTCTGATGTGCTCTATGGTTTACTGTCTGTAGTCTGCAGGGGGCGCCAGAGTCTGTATGCAGTAGGGCAGTCTTAATCATGTGAAAGGCTCCCTGTCCTCTTCCTTTGTTTTTGTTCCTTTTCTCCATGCTTTCCAATAGAAGCCAACAGAGGGCGCTAAAAGCCAAGGACTGCATGGAAGGACGATCACTTAATTGGCCCTATGCTGAAATTCTACTGGAACTGCACACTGTGGTTGTACTCAACAGAAGAGCTCCCCTCGGTGGTCACCACTGGAACTGCACACTGTGGTTGTACTCAACAGCGCCCCTCAGTGGTCAAACTGGGAAACTAAACTAGGTCAAAAGTCTTTACCAATAAATATATGTGTTGAGGTATTCTGTGTTGTGTCTGTTTGATTAATTCATTGATTAATTGATTAATTAAATGATAATATCTGTGAGACATAAGTACACTAACTGCACCACGCCACCAGATGGCAGTGATCCTACACAGTGGAACACAGAAACAAACAAGATTCTGTCCAGTCATGATTTCAGCTTCAGGTGTATTCATTGAATGAAGTTGCAGTTGTAATGATGACCATTCATAGTTTCCAGTGTATGTTCCGTAATGGTTCTCTGTCCTTCTGTATTTCTGTGTCCGTCTGCTTCGAGGTGCTAATAATGCTAATAACTTCTCACAGGACCATGCATCGGTGCTTGACGTTCAAAGGAGAGTTACTTACCAGAGAGAGTATCTTGGATACGTGCGTTACCGAGTCAGACCGTTTGAAGTAGCACCACTGAGTTGATACTGTTGTCAAGATTACAGACATGTTGCTGCGGTGTGTAGAGGGGAACGCAGATGTGATCCATGTGGGAAGGCAGATTGCAAAGAGTGGAGGTGTGAAAAAGAGCAAAAGAAACCAAAGTGTCTGCATTGTGAAGGAGAACACCATGCTGGAGCCTCAAAGGGGGAAATCTCGCTTTTGCGAACGCCCATCATTTCGACCGGAGGGTTAGTGACTCACTCCACGGAGGTTAAGGTTAGGGTGAGGGTTAGAGTCGGGTCTCGAAAAGATGAGATGTAGTAACAGCGACACCCCTGCAAAGTGCCCGAAAGTGAATCAAGGAAGAGAAAGTGAATCAGTTAAGGAAGCAGGGAGGAATGTCATACGCGGACGCTGTCAAGAAACTGGAGGGGAAGGAAAGAGTGTCAGAGAAAGAGGAGGTAGAGGAAAGGAGGAATGGAGCAGGGCAGGGCAATTTATTTTGACAAGAAAGGGTTTCTGCCATTTATTGCCATGGTAATAAACTGCACGGTGGAAATTCAGAGGAAATCAGAGCGAATTAAAATGGTGCTGGATGCAGCCAGGAGGTTCTTGAATGTGGAAGAGTTGGACGATGCTGAGAGAGGGCTGTGCACCTACTCAAGCATAGAAAGGACAGTGTCAGAAATGTAGGGAATGGGAAATGGGAGTACGTTGGCGTATTTCACTGGTGGACTGTATTTTATTTGTTAAGTGAGAGAACTACAGACAAAAGGAGGACCACTCCCAACCAGAGGGCGGCAGCAATGTGCCACAAGGCATCTAGTCTGCCGGAAATCCACAAGAAGAAGAAGAAGCATTGAGGGCTGCCCAATCAGATCAGTTGCTTGAAGGCCAGCTGTTTCCTGTTTACATTTTAGCGCCAGGCATGAAGAGAAACAAGGCTCTAACTCATTCTCCTGCTACACCATCAACATGTGGAACGCCCTTCCTCAAGCCCTAAAGGAGAGCAAATCCCTAGCCTCCTTCAAAATTGGTATGAAAAGTCACCTTCAGACAGCTGCTACCCGTGACTTGTAAATAGATTAAGCCCCCATGCTCCCCCCTCCCCCTTTTTTTTCTTTTTTCTGCCTTTGTATTTGATGTTATGCTTTTGAAACTGATATTATCCTAGATAAAGTACTATGTTCTATCCGTCTGTCTTTCAATGTTATATGAGATACTTAAAGTGTGGTTCCTGTGGAAATAAGCCTCGGCTTTCTGGGATCCCCTTTTAGTTGACCTTGTACCAGTGATTTGTACTGTCATGAAACTGTACTTTTTTCTATTGCAAACTTCTAATAAATTCTTCAATCAATCAATCAATCAATCAATCTCTTCTCAGGTGTGAGTGACAGCTGTGACGTCAGGTTGTTTACCGCTAGTTTACACTACAGCATGGATCTGACATTAATATCTGATTTCTTTAGTGGGCCCAAATAATTAAAAAAAAGAGTTGTACAGAAGTAAGTAGTAGCTACTAGTGTATCAGTCTGTGACTCAGAGGAGGAGGACGAGGACGAGGAAGACTGAATTTCGAATTCAAGGTAACAGCATTCACTATATAGGCTACTGCTATAGGGCCTACTGTATTTTATTGTGTTCAGTGTTTTGACAGCGGCCGCTGTGCCAACTACTCCTGTAGTCACTGCTGCTATAGGGCATCGCAGCAGAAGTGGTTTACTGGTCCCACTAAAAAGATCTCCCATTCATTTTCCCCATAGACTTTTACAAACATATTTATAACAATTATGTTAAGCCTAGAACCAAGCCATGCAGGATTGCAGTGAATCATGACCATAAAACCTTTGATCCTATGTGAATGCAGATTTTAATATTACATTATTTGATATAGGCCTACTACATTTAATAACTACCCTTTGTTTAGTGATTTTCAAAACGTTCTTTTCATAGAAACTAAGGTTTTATGGTTCACTGCCATCCTGGATGGCTTGGTTCTAGGCTTAACATAATTGTTATAAATATTTTCGCGAAAGTCTATGAGGAACATGAACGGGATATTGTTTAGTGAGACCAGTAAACCACGCCCACTGCGATGCCCTATAGGGAAAGGGAAAGTGTTGTTCTTGAGGTAAAAAGTAAACCGTGTGTGTGTGTGGGGTGGGGTGGGGGACCTCACATTGATGCCCGTTGGGGGGTCGCTAGGCCAGTGGGCACAGGGGCCGTGTCCCTGTCTCCTTGGGGGGCCACACATGGTCGGCCCCCATAGTGGGGCTATTCTCATGGTAGAGCCCTGAACACTGTTTGTGGCAACGATTGTTGTGGACCAGAGTAATGGTGCAAGCCTGGATGTTGTGATGTCCACCCTTGGGCCTTGAACCATTTTAAGCAATTTGAATATACCATAGGATCATTCTTATCTGATGTTGGGAAGATAACTATTCAATTCAATTCAAAGGAGCTTTATTGGCATGAGAAAACATATGTTTACATTGCCAAAGCATCACAAATACAGTAAAAACAGTTGAAAATGGGGACCATGTATACAGTGGGAGGGGGTACAACATTGTGTAAACAGAGTCGCATTGTGACATTTTGTATACTGTATATACAGGGTACAAATAGCAGCATTATTTTCCTCAAAATGCATTTAAAGGTATCAGCTCTGTTTCATACTGTATGTGTATGTGCTTAGGTCTAGATGTCAATCCATGGTTTGTAGTCTTTAGGGTGGTTGTGTTTCTAGCCTTCTTTTGTCGCAACAGTTCACAAATCTTGCTGCTGTGTTCGTGCATTGTTGTATTTCTCCCAGTAGATATGGGAGTTTTTCATCATTGGTCGAGTTTTCAAATTCACTTAGATAACAACAGTAAACATAGACTATTACACTGACTGTAAGAACAACACAGCAAATTGTTGCTGTAGTATCTCTCCTTGTGGCTATTTGACGAGTATCAGACTGTTTAGAGTACAGTCTGTCTCAAGAGACTAAAGCCAAGCTAACAAAACCAGAAACTAGATGTTTATTTACTTAATCATACCCTTAACCATACAGGAGACAACACGGCAGGTTGAAACTTCAGACTGAGATCTGTATCACACTTTCAGCATTGTAGCATTGTATTCCATGGAAAGACATGATTGCATGTTTTTGACACTTTATGTATATTCTTCATTCCCTTTCTTTGGTGTACCTTGCTCTTTACTGTACACTGTTAATTGCGACCGTAGGTCGCATTTACTACCAAAACCTCCACCGGCTGTCCGTCCGTCAGTGAGTGAGTCAGTCAGTCACACGTCACACGTCACACTTTTGCCCTGCTCATATCTCCACAACCGTTGCCCCCATCCATGCCAAATTTTGCACACACACTCCTTACCTGCCAAACTACAACCTCCAAGGACCCCCGGAGCTCCAGGGACCCCCAGGTCCCTGGGGGACCCCCAGGTGTAAAAAGAATGTCCCTCCGTGAGTCACACGTCACACGTCACACTTTTGCCCTGCTCATATCTCCACAACCGTTGCCCCCATCCATGCCACATTTTGCACACACACTCCTTACCTGGCAAACTACAACCTCCAAGGACCCCCGGAGCTCCAGGGACCCCCAGGTCCCTGGGGGACCCCCAGGTGTAAAAAATGACCAAATGTGCAAAAATGACAAAATGACCACTCCAACGGGGCTGCTCACGGGGAATTCCTGGGGACCACCCACTCCTGGTGCTCCAGAACGGATGCAAAAGTGGTGGCGCCCCCAGTGGAGGACCTCCTCCACTGCAGCTCACATAAAATGCCGTAACTCGGGCTAGGAGCGTCCGGGAGAGCCGGGGCCGGTACCTATTTGTCCGCCAAGGCAACGCGGAGACCCCACCCCTCATTTCTCACATGGCCCTCTTCTAGCGCCACCTTCAGGCCGATTTTTAAAAACACATTTTTGGACACTGCTCCTCCAGATTTTGCCCTAAAATCACGAAAATCACTACACAGCATGTCTACACTCATGTCATCAACATGGATCAGGAAGATTTTGGAAAAACAAAGTTTTGCCCTATTTGTGGAGATAAGCGACCTATGGTCGCTTATCTCCCGATTAGGGAGTCTTACTGGTTTCTTTTTCTTTTCATACTTCTCTGTAACTTTGTAAATATCCTTAAACTGCTGTGCTGCCTCCAGGCGACTGATTTTCCCCCTTGGGATAATACAAGTATCTATCTATCTACATGAAGAGACAGATATAGTAACCACAATAAGGACATTTGAAACCAACAAAATGATAAAAAGTAGAAATAAACACAATAAACGAAACAGAACATTTTAAGATAAAAAAAGCCAATTTAGATTTCATAAGTAGCCACAGCAAAGCATTATGCTAGAATGCAGAGAGAAAGTCTGAGATCAACTGCCATACATGTGCATAATGCAATATGCTAAAAATAGTCCTGAATAATTATATTATTATTCTCCAAATCATCAGGACGAACTGGAACCCTTCTCAGGCCACCGCTGGCCATCTGGTCTATCTAAATCTGGCCTGGGATCAGTTTCAGTTTGAGGTTTCTGATCCGGTCTGCAGTGGAATTAACGTTAGATCATGTTTGTAGTTTTTTGTAGTTTGTTGTAGCTTGTTGTAGTCATCTGGCTGGCCTGGAAACACAAGCCGGAACCACCGGTGTTGTGCACCTCCAAAATGACTCCCCCTAGTTTAAAGGAGTAGTTCACCCCCAAAATGACTTTTTCTGTTGATTACTCATGCCATGGAGACTTAGTTCAATAATATTTTTTTATATATATACATAATATATATATAATTGAACTCAAGTCTCCATGGCGTGAGTAATCAATAGAAATAAAGTAATTTTCGTGATGAACTACTCCTTTAACATTGGTTTAGTTAGTACCGTAGCAGGGCAACCACACTGTTGTACTTGTTTGGTATAATCGTTTGGTTTCTTGTGTGTTGAATGTGAAAACGCTTTTTTGAGTCCAACTTGGTCGTTACAGGGCTCCAGATGTATTATGTAGCCATGTGTGAGTGAGCCGGCACGTAGACACATAGACATCAAAGGGAGCTTGAGCACCTGCCTTTTTATCCTGCTGTAAAATGTGCCCTCTGCAGACCATGAATGCAGTTTTTACTATGGTGAAAGAAACACAAATTCAAGAGAATTGCCTTGTCCAAACTCTCAGTATTCACTTGATCATGCTTTTAGTGTGGTATCAAGTACAAGAAATAGCCGCCCTCCAAGCTCACAATGTGTCGCAGCGCAATGCGTTGTGAGCTTGGAGGTCTGCTATTTTCGATATTTCCACCAAAAGCCCCTTTTAGAAATTTCAGCCCCTGCCAGCCCCCCGTCCCTGCGAGTGAGTGAGTTGTGGACAAAAAGTGCAGTTTGAATAAAATGCAGGATAGCAGAACATCTATAATGGCTTGTTATGGAGAGTTGCATCATGATTCAAGGAATTGGGAGCTTTTCTTATTTTAATATTTTATTTCTCTATTGTATGAGCTGTATGTCAACAGTAGAATGACAAACATAAGAGCTGGACTGGTGCCAACATGAAGCCTACTGAGTCTGTCTTCCTAGTTCTACTGTCAGTGTGAACTGTGGTCACACACACACACACACACACACACACACACACACACACACACACACACACACACACACACACACACACACACACACACACACACACACACACACACACACGCAACAAGACATTTCACCATGAGCGGCAGTGGTGTAAAGTAACTAAGTACATTTACATAAGTACTGTACTTTAGTACACTTAAGTACAGTTATTTGTACTTTACTTGAGTCATTCCAATTTCCAATACGTTCTGCTCCACTATATCTCAGAGACAAATATTGTACTTTTACTCCACTATATTTATTTGAAAACTTTAGTTACTCTAGTTACTTTAGGGATGTTCATTATTAGTACAATAATCCACTTCATCCCTATAGGCTATATTTCAGCCATTTGAAAATAGCCGATCTACAAGCTCAGAATGCGTCATGATGCGACACATCGTGAGCTTGTAGATCTGCTCAAATCAAAAGATTTTTATACATTTTGAACTTGTGAAATGGGACATTCTGCACAATGAGTACTTTTACTTTTGGTACTTCAAGTGTATTTTGATACCAATACTCTTTTGCTTTTACTCAAGTAAACTTAGAACTCCAGACTCTTACTTGTTAACAGAGTAGGCCTATATGAGTATTGATACTTTTACTTAAGTAAAACATTTGAGTTATTTTTATCACCACTGCTGAGCGGTAAGGTGGTCTGTGGCTGCACTCTCACTGGAACGCACTAAGTTGTGTGAGAGTTGTGTGGGGGAGGCGGGGGGCAGAGACAGCACAATGCATTCCGGATGGAAGTCTAGTGGTTTGAAGTCTAGTGTGTGTTGTGTGCTTGTTGGATGGTGCTCTGTGCAACCACAGGACTCTCAAGACTTCAAACCACTAGACTTCCATCCGGAATGCATTGTGCTGTCTCTGCCCCCCGCCTCCCACACACAACTCTCACACAACTTAGTGCCTGTCTGTCTGTGGGAAGCCTGTGGTCACACACACACACACACACACACAAACACACACACACACACACACACACACACACACACACACACACACACACACACACACACACACACACACACACACACACACACACAGCCATTTTGTTTTAGTTTCTGAGAAGGAAATGTAAGATGGAGGAAGTTTCCACTGCGTCATCTTGAACAGGATGTGGTGTTTTCTACTGCAGGAGGTCTGAACAATATGAGCTTTTATTCTCACGTCAACATCTATCATTATATAGTTAGAACTCACTGATCATTGTATTGTTATGATCATATAGTTATGATAAAACAACATTCTATAACTCACTGATCATTGTTGGATCATTATACTGTTATGATCATATAGTTATGATAAAACTACATAACTCACTGATCATTACTGTTATGATCATATAGTTATGATAAAACTACATTCTATAACACATTAATCATTATATTGTTATGGTCATATAGTTATCATAAAACTACATTCTATAACTCAAGGGTCTTCAACAGGGGGTCCGGGACCCCTAGGTGGTCCTCAGAGTTACTACAGGGGGTCCTCCAAATCTCTGTGTGATAGGAACTTGTTTTTCCCCCTTTCTTATATTAACCACTTGAACCCTAGTGTCCATATTCTGAGAATTTTTGCCAAAAATAGCAGATCTACAATCTCACAACGCCTCGCAGCACGAGGTTTTAGATCGTCTATTTTCAGCAAAGAGCTTTGGAGGGGGAAAAGAGCAGACCAAGTACAGAGTGAAAGGTCAAGTTTATTAAGTAGTGACAGTTCAAGCGGTTAAATATCTGAAAACACACATTAACATGAAACCAAAATACACTGATGACTGTGCTGTCAAACAATGAAACATATCTATGAATAGATTGTGGGGGTCCCTGCTTCATTTCTCTCTCAACTAAGGGGTCCGTGGCCTGAAAACGTTGAAGACCCCTGCTATAACTCACTAATCATTATACTGTTATGGT
Source organism: Nannobrachium achirus (assembly GCF_963921795.1). Lineage (NCBI taxonomy): Eukaryota > Metazoa > Chordata > Actinopteri > Myctophiformes > Myctophidae > Nannobrachium > Nannobrachium achirus. Next base: position 72,791,430 of record NC_137812.1, on the reverse strand, counting down.
CATATAGTTATGATAAAACTACATTCTATAACTCACTAATCATTATACTGTTATGGTCATATAGTTATGATAAAACTACATTCTATAACTCACTAATCATTATACTGTTATGGTCATATAGTTATGATAAAACTACATTCTATAACTCACTAATCATTATACTGTTATGGTCATATATTTATGATAAAACTACATTCTATAACTCACTAATCATTATACTGCTGTTATGGTCATATAGTTATGATAAAACTACATGCTATAACTCACTGATCATTGTACTGTTATGGTCATATAGTTATGATAAAACTACATTCTATAACTCACTGATCATTATATTGTTATGGTCATATAGTTATGATAAAACAACATTCTATAACTCACTATCATTATACTGTTATTGTGAAGTCCAATCTCCAGGGAGCGAAGAAAACTACACTTCCCAGAATACAGCAGCAAAATGGCCGCCCACCTAATTGGGAGCACCTGAAAAGGAGTGGAGGTGAATGAGAATTCAGGCAAACAATCCCCAGGGAGCAGAAGCTCTAGAGAGGGATAGGCTTCACAGACCAAATACCAAGTTCCACTCAACTGAATTCAGCCCAAAGACACCAATGGTTGGTCAAAATGTTTATCTACTTTGTAATGTTTAAATGCTGCTTGAATGTGTTCATGTTTGGCTGCTGGGGTTTAATTTGTTTGCCTGACATTGCAGCATTGCTTTCATTTAGCTTTGAAAGCCCCTTTGTGCTTTAAGTTAAGAGTTTAAAGGGTTAAAAGGTTAAAAGCTGAAATGTTTAACATTAAGAAGATTTAAAATGTAAAAGGTTAAGTTTAAAAGTAATGTCATTGACAAAGTCCGATCTCCAAGCTCAGATCAGTTATCCTTTTCCATTTAAAGGGCTTTTCTATGCTCAAAGGGCTGAAATGGGCTATTTCGTTTAAAATGCTAAAAGTATAAAAACAATTGGAAGTTAAAAATGCTCATTTAAAAGCTTACTTATTTGGAATTGCCATGTTAAAAGGTTCAAAGTGCCAAGTGAAAAGGGGCAGATGTACAAGCTCGTAGATCAGCTATTTATGTTTATTCCTTAAATGGATTTAATTGAAAACATGTATTTAAAATGTTGACTTAAAATAATGAATGTTTAAACATTGAGTGATTTAGCAAACTGGTATTATTTAGTCTAAACATTTAAGTGACTTAGTAAATGGTTTGTAAAACAGTTTGTTTAGAGTGTTAGAATTTAACCTTACTGTTTGAAAACATGTGCCAGAAGACATTTAATTGGTTTAATGTCTAAAACCTTAACCTAATTGACTTAAAGTCTAAAAGGTAAGGCATTTAAATACTTAATTACTTACCTTTACCTTAAACACTTTGAATTACCTTACTTACCTTTAAATAATACTTACCTTTAAATAAATTACTTACCTTAAAAGCTTAAATACTGTTTAAAAGCTTAAATACTGTTTAAAAGCTTAAATACTGTTTAAAAGGTTAATATCTTAAATACTTACCGTTTAAATACTTAACCGTTTTAAAAGCTTACTTATTTAAGACATTTAAGTTGACTTTTGAAATCATTGTTTAAAACCAGTGTTTAGAAGAAATGCTATAATTTGTTGTAAATTACATGTTGATAACCAATGTTTCTTTCTGTATTCGAAGGTTAACAACCTGATTACTGATTATTGACCCAGACCAATCAACGAATGAAGCCAACAATTCAAGAAAAGTTGGAAAATAAAGAGTTGATTTGAGTTTGGAAATCTGAGTTGCGTCCTTGTGTCCTTTTGGAGCCAGAGTCAGAGAGGGACTTGACAGTTATGATCATATAGTTATGATAAAACAACATTCTATAACTCACTATCATTATACTGTTATGGTCATATAGTTATGATAAAACTACATTCTATTACTCACTAATTAAGTGTGCCTGCCATGCAATGCAATGGCAAAACACTTATTGTAATCCGCCATACTTATATAATAATAATCACTTCACAAAATTTCGGCACGTAATAACTGCTGCACGATTTATGCCACCCCCGCAATATATACATCAAAACGTGCGGCTCGGCCGGGAATGGGGTGCTATTACTTTTCTTTCCGATCCACGTTACCATGGCGACGTAATTCACAAAAAACTACGCCCAAAAACCCCATTGACTTAGAATGGGGGACTCCGAAAACAAAAAACAGAAACTTTGGCGCCAGATTACTCTGGCATACTTTTGCCTAGCAACATGATTTAAACTTTAAAACACTCACACGACTTTGGTCTTTTTCCGGCCAATAGGGAAGAGTTGTAATTGATTAAGCCCCGCCCCCTCTGTATTCCTATTGGCTGGGCTTTAAACAGGCATAATTCCAGTTCACAGCATGGCACTGTCTTGAAACTTGGTGTCTGGACTTAAATGGCCAATAGGGACTTATTACGTAAGCCCCGCCCCCTCTTAAGCCCCGCCCTATCTTCCTATTGGCTGAGCTTTAAACAGCTATAACTCCAGTTTGCAGCATGGTACCGTCTCAAAACTTGGCGTGAGTACTTAGATGGCCAATAGGGACGAGCTGTAATGATAAGCCCCGCCCCCTCTTTCTTTCTATTTTCTGAGCTTTAAACAGCCATAACTCCAGTTCCCAACTCCAGTTCCCAACATGTTACTGGTCTCAAACTCGGTGGGTGGTCCCACAGAACTAACGGCTAACCGCTAATGCTAACTGCTACTTCCACTAATGCTAATGCTAATGCTAATGCTACAAATGCTAATATTAAAAATGCTAATACACACACTTAGCGAGCTGCAGGCACACTTAAAATTTCATAGGAATTTTCTTTTCTAGTCATTATACTGTTATGGTCATAAAGTTATGATAAAACTACATTCTATAACTCACTATCATTATACTGTTATGGTCATATAGTTATGATAAAACTACATTCTATAACTCACTAATCATTATACTGTTATGGTCATAAAGTTATGATAAAACTACATTCTATAAATCACTATCATTATACTGTTATGGTCATATAGTTATGATAAAACTACATTCTATAACTCACTGATCATTATACTGTTATGATCATACAGTTATGATAAAACATTCTATAACTCACTGGTCATTATACTGTTATGGTCATATAGTTATGATAAAACTACATTCTATAACTCACTGATCATTATACTGTTATGATCATACAGTTATGATAAAACATTCTATAACTCACTGGTCATTATACTGTTATGGTCATAAAGTTATGATAAAACTACATTCTATAAATCACTATCATTATACTGTTATGGTCATATAGTTATGATAAAACTACATTCTATAACTCACTGATCATTATACTGTTATGATCATACAGTTATGATAAAACATTCTATAACTCACTGGTCATTATACTGTTATGGTCATATAGTTATGATAAAACAACATTCTTCATGGTCATAGACAACATGGTCATAGTCATCTATCTTTAAATATTGTGTTTCTTTGGAAACCTACGGTATCACATGTCCAACTTTGCTTTGTTATGTTCATTCTTTTATTCAGGGTAATTCGAAGAAATCAAACGATACTGTATGAGCCATACAGCTGCAGGAGGGGTAAAAGATAAAAATATAAAAAAGTGTACCAAGTACGGTTGCAAGTCATGTCAGTTTATATAGATATACTACAGAGGCCGAGGGGTTAAGTGGTTTGCTGCTTGAAAGTCACATCATTCAGGAAATAGTGAGGCTACCCACAGGCTGCTGGGAAATTTAGTTCAGCTCAAATAACTCATATTTAGGCTACACTGTTGTTCAGCTAGTAGCTCAATCAGCTACTTATATCTAGGCTACTGGCTAACACTGCACACAATTAAGTCAAATTTGCTGACTTTTCTGATACATTGATACACTCTCTCTCTCTCTCTCTCTCTCTCTCTCTCTCTCTCTCTCTCTCTCTCTCTCTCTCTCTGCAGAGCTGATGTCTCTGTCTATTTTTGTTGTGGGCTGCATGTGCATGCATCATGACGCAAATCATGATGTGTGTGTATGTGGGGAAAATGGGGAAGCACGCCCATGAGCGATTGCATTAATTAACCGCACAGGCACATGCGGTGTGTGCGTGTGTGCGTGTCTTTTCTTTAAACAATTCTTATTATTCTTTAATCAATGCCTCTGCGATGGATTGCGTCTGCATGGATTCAGAAGGCATAATATATTGATTACTCCTTCATAAAAGGCTTAGTGACTGGTGAAATAATTGAGATCATAATATTATACAGAACATACTGCAGGTTCTGTGAACTAGTTATTATCATATGGATTATGGTGAGGTGGTGTTTCTAATCTTGGTTTCAGTGTCTGTCAGAGCAGTAGAAGAAGAGAGTAGTGACACGCTTTGAACTCTACCATAGATAGAATGAGCACTTCCTCATTGCATTCTCACAGTGGGAGTCGATGCTGGTGTTGTCACTCTCATACTAGATCACTCTGGTGTCTGTGTCACTGTAGCAGAGGCAGTGAGCTCCCTTCACACCTCCTCCCCCTCGCCCCACCTCGCAGATGTACAAGCTCACAATGCGTCACTTTGTGCCGCACAGAGGGCTTGTACATCTGCTATTTTTGAACAATTTTGAAACATTTTGATAGTGTTTCAAAAATGTTGAATAGTTGACTTTTTTTTTAGCACACATCATCTCTTCTGGGGGGTCCCTGGTACAAAACATTTACAGTTTTCCGAAAAATAAAATGAGAGCTTGACACAGCTGCGTTCCAAGTCTTAATGGGTTAAAACTGAAGGCCTGTCTGTGCTGTGCATTGTTCCTGTCTGTCTGTCTGTCTGTCTGTCTGTCTGTCTGTCTGTCTGTCTGTCTGTCTGTGTTGTGGGCTTCATGCATCATGACCCACATCGTGATCTACAGTATCTGTGAGCATGAATTTACTTCATGAGTTCTATATACTGTATAAAAAAAAGCCTTGCTTTGAACCGCCTTAATTCAGATCAATACAAGAATAAGTAGCAAATTCTCATCTGATCTTGAGCAGAAAACGGAAAACACTGAAAGGTTAAATGTTGCAATGATATTTTATTGGACTCAGAGAACACAGGCTATTAATTACACTGGATGTTATATTGTTCTATTAATTACACTTGATGTAATAACATTCATCATTGTTCTTGTTCTGTGTACCTTTTTATCACTAGAATACAATCAACATACTCTACACCACCTGCAGATGTGGAGAAGTTTACCTATTTCTTAAACGTCAAACTTTGGATACCCGGGACATGGCATAGTTATTGATACGCATTGTTTTGTTTTTCAGCATAACAACAAACTCTAAAATATCATTGCTTTTTTCTTTTTTTTTGATACACAGACACTAGCTATAGCACACATTCAGTACAAAGTCAAGACACATGACTTTTATTTAGCACATTTCAACAACAAGGACCTTAAAAGTACTCTACATGAAACATGCATTAAGACATGAAGACACAGAACACAGTAACCATGTTATAAAAGGACATTTAAAAACAATAAAAATTAAAATGAAAAGAAGTTACAAGAATAAAACTGAAAAATGTGGGTGAAATTACAGTGCAGAAGCTGCATCTGAACCCCTGATCTATTGTATTTGAACATGGTATTAAAATGTAAATCATGACACATTGTACAAATCTTTGAATATAAATAAGATTTTCACAAATTGTCATGAAATAAACAAAAAATCTGATCTACAAGCTCATTGTGTGACAAGTAGTGACACGCTATGAACTTGTATATCTGCTATTTTTTAATAGCCAAAAGAATAAAATAATGGTTGAAGTGGTTAAAAAGATACACACAGATGCTTTCCTGGTTTCAGATGTTTGATGCTGTTAGATTCATGTTATTCACATTCTATATTCTTCCCTTTAACTAATGCAAATATGAATATAAATTGTGACGTATACAATACACATATACAGATACAGTGTAGAATATATACATATACTGTGTAGAAATACAGTGTAGATATATACAGATACAGTGTAGAATTACAAGGCAGACAAACCAAAGCAAACACATAAACGACCACCTGTTAACACACTCATCATGTAGCTGTACCAACACAACACACAACTGATGCAAGGTGAACAAGATGATTTCACTACAAAACCTTTTCACAGATCCAACGGTGAGTTCCAGTACATGAAACATCGTTCCATCCGGTCTTGTCCCCTTCATGATGCACAGCACAGTCTTCTTCTCCTCTTTTTCGATTGCTACTAGGCTCACCACTGCGCCAGTACCTGGAGAACATATAATACCTTTATAATGACCAGTAAGACTCCCTAATCGGGAGATAAGCGACCGTAGGTGGCTTATCTCCACAAATAGGGCTAAAATTTGTTTTTCCAAAATCTTCCTGATCCATGTTGATGACATGAGTGTAGACATGCTGTGTAGTGATATTCGTGATTTTAGGGCAAAAACTGTAGGAGCAGTGTCCAAAAATGTGTTTTAAAAATCGGCCTGAAGGTGGCGCTAGAATAGGGCCATGTGAGAAATGAGGGGTGGGGTCTCCGCGTTGCCTTGGCGGACGAATAGGTACCGGCCCCGGCTCTCCCGGACGCTCCTAGCCCGAGTTACGGCATTTTATGTGCGCTGCAGTGGCAGGGGGTCCTCCACTGGGGGCGCCACCACTTTTGCATCCGTTCTGGAGCACCAGGAGTCGGTGGTCCCCGGGAATTCCCCGTGAGCAGCCCCGTTGGGGTGGTCATTTGGTCATTTTTGCACATTTGGTCATTTTTTACATCTGGGGGTCCCCCAGGGACCTGGGGGTCCCTGGGGCTCCGGGGGTTGTAGTTTGGCAGGCAAGGAGTGTGTGTGTAAAATCTGGCATGGATCGGGTCAACGGGTGCGGAGATATAAGCAGGGAAAAAGTGTGACGTGTGAGCACATTTGGTCATTTTTTACATCTGGGGGTCCCTGGGGCTCCGGGGGTCCTTGGAGGTTGTAGTTTGGCAGTCAAGGAGTGTGTGTGCAAAATTTGGCATGGATGGGGGCAACGGTTGTGGAGATATGAGCAGGGCAAAAGTGTGACGGACTCACTGACTCACTCACTCACTGACAGACAGCCGGTGGAGGTTTTGGTAGTAAATGCGACCTACGGTCGCAATCAATCTGCTCTCAAAATATGTGTATTTTATTTCAATTTAATTTGATATTTAGTCAGGACTTCGAATGATATTCTGGAGTGAAATAGATAATCGATATAATTGTTTAAGTCACAGTGCGGTATGTTTTTATTTTATTATTATTAATATTTAATGCCATTTACAAATGAGATGTGTGGAACATACTATCTGGACATTATGTGAAATCTAGTTAAATTAAGTCTCAGATTAAATATAAAATGTTAGTTGATATGAATCAGAGTAGAATGAAGGTATAAAGTCTTACGTTGGTGTGGAGGTCAGAGTTCCATCCACCCATTTCCACTCTCCTTCCTCCTCTCTGTCAGTCAAACCCAGCCACACATTGGGGTCCTTGCTGTCACTGGCTGCCTTTTTAATTAATTCCTGGACAGAAAAGATGTTGGTTACTGAGGAAATTTAAGACTGTACAAAAGTTCGCACGCACGCACCCACCCACCCACCCACACACACACACACACACACACACACACACACACACACACACACACACACACACACACACACACACACACACACACACACACACACACACACACACACACACACACACACACACACACACACACACACACACACACACATCATACCTGTTCTTCTTTGCTGTTGATGATGATCAGGTCTGACTGGTTGTTTAGACACCACTGCCTGCTCGCCTCCCAGGTCTTCTTCTCATTCTCAGTAGAGATGTAATAACAGCTGCAGCCAAATCTCTGCCATCCAGGTGATCCTAACAACATAATAAAGACAGCAAGTGTTTTGTTGTTTAGTTTTTGTCAGTTGCTCATATTAATGACAAATGATCTAAAAACAGTGGTGTTCTCGCATTTGGAGTATGCGAGAAGTTTGGTTTTCATAAAACATTTATTAAATTAATGGAAGGAATGTACAAAGAACCAAATGCAAGAGTGAGAGTAAATGGGATGCTCTCCAAGACATTTAACCTAAAAAGAGGAATAAAACAAGGAGATCCGATATCACCTCAAATTTTTAATTTGTGTATTGAGCCTTTAGCAGAACATATCAGGGACAATAATAAAGTAAAGGGAGTTATTTCTAAGGGAGAAGAACATAAACTGGCAATGTACTGTATGCAGATGATATCATAGTGTACCTTACAGATATTCAAAAGTCCCTACCGGGCCTACTAGATGAAATAACAAAATATGGCGCAATGTCAGGCTACAAGCTAAATTTAAATAAAACAGAAGCTATGTTAGTGGGTGGTCACCTGGAAAATGACTTAAAAAAAACAGTTTAATATCAAATGGGATCAGAAAAATGTTAAATATCTGGGAGTAACCATACCTAATAATTTAGACGAACTATATCACTGTAACTATGGGCCTCTGAAAAATGTCGTAAAACAAGACTTCAGTAGATGGAAAATAATCCCCTCATCCCTTTTGGAAAGAATTAAGATTATTAAAATGAACGTTCTACCACGCTTCCTATTTTTATTTCAAAACCTGCCATTGTATATATCACCTACATGCTTTCATGTCTGGGAGGGTCTGATGAGAAAGTTTGTATGGGACGCAAAGAAGCCAAGGGTTAAACTTAAAACACTGCAACAAAACAAAGACAGAGGTGGTCTGGCATTACCTAATCTAACCTATTACTACTATGCAGCACAGATTAAATCTATATTGATTTGGACGAATAATAAAATGAACCCTAAATGGAAGCTCATGGAAACTAAATCGGTTGGATCACTTAGTACTTTGATTACAGCTTTCAATAAAGCACAGATTAAAGCATTCAACCACTCTATACACAATACTTTTAAAAATTGGTAAACTCAAAGTAAAATAAGTAAACTCAAAGAACAAGAAATGACTTTGTTGAGAGAAATGTCACGTGACTCAGATTTCACTCCGAATACTATGGATCAAGTCTTTCAGATATGGGAAGGGAAAGGTCTCACAAAGATTCTATCAAATGTACAAGGAAGAAGAGGTGGTCTCTTTTGAAAATTTAGTAGATCAATATGGAATTTCTAGAAATCACTTTCATCGATATTTGCAAGTGAGGAGCTACCTAAAAGGCCGCCTTAAAATCAGATATGGAGATAACCAACACATCACTCCATATATGGAGATAACCGACGAATCTCACTAAGTCTGACCTCACAAGCCCCATATTTGGACACGAACAACATATAACTCCATATAGAGACATAGCTGCTGACATCAGTATGACATCACACTGCTGACATCAGTATGACATCACACCGTACACAAATGACCCTTATATAACACCGGCATTATCTACCGACAGATTAGATGCAAGCAGGATCTCGAATCTGACACAACTCATCGGCTCATAAGCTGGTTATCCCTCCATATATGGAGATAACCGACGAATCTCACCAAGTCTGACCTCACAAGCCCCATATTTGGACACGAACAACATATAACTCCATATATAGAGACATAGCTGCTGACATCAGTATGACATCACACTGCTGACATCAGTATGACATCACACCGTACACAAATGACCCTGACGGCACACACCAAGCAGTGTGATGTCATACTGATGCGGAGATATGAGCAGGGCAAAGGTGTGACGTGTGACGTGTGACCGACGGACGGACGGCCGGTGGAGGTTTTGATACCAGTAAGACTCCCTAATCGGGAGATAAGCGACCGTTGGTCGCTTATCTCCACAAATATCACAACCTCCACCTCTCACGTCATACGGGTAGCCATAGTTACACCTGGAATGTTGAATCTCCATATATGGAGATAACCTACGCATCACACAAAGTCTGACCTCACCAGCCCATACTTGGGCATGGACGACTTATATCTCCATATACGGAGATGGCCATATATGGAGATACGATGACATCACAGAGTCCACAGCTGATGATGTGGCGTGATGTCATACAATACACAAACAAGCCCTATATAAAGGGGCAATTCTCACCAGGGAAGAGAGCATTGCCTGGAATGTTGAATCTCCATATATGGAGATAACCTACGCATCACACAAAGTCTGACCTCACCAGCCCATACTTGGGCATGGACGACTTATATCTCCATATACGGAGATGGCCATATATGGAGATACGATGACATCACAGAGTCCACAGCTGATGATGTGGCGTGATGTCATACAATAAACAAACAAGCCCTATATACTGATGCGATACGATGACATCACAGACCTGACGGTCGCAAAAATCACATCAAAGAAATGATTATAGAAATACAATTGGACAACTTTATCAAATATTTCAGGAAATCAAATCCGAAGATTTACTCCACATTAAGGATAAGTGGGATAAAGAACTGAGAATTACTACCAGTAAGACTCCCTAATCGGGAGATAAGCGACCTCCACAAATATCACAACCTCCACCTCTCACGTCATACGGGCAGCCATAGTTACACCTGGAATGTTGAATCTCCATATATGGAGATAACCTACGCATCACACAAAGTCTGACCTCACCAGCCCATACTTGGGCATGGACGACTTATATCTCCATATACGGAGATACGATGACATCACAGAGTCCACAGCTGATGATGTGGCGTGATGTCATACAATACACAAACAAGCCCTATATATACAATACACAAACAAGCCCGCAGGGCAAAGGTGTGACGTGTGACGTGTGACCGACGGACGGACGGACGGCCGGTGGAGGTTTTGATAGTAAACTGCGACCTGACGGCCGCAATAAATGGAAATGAGTGGAATCAGAGTTTCAAAGACATTTTTAACTTCTTAAGATCACCTTTTTGGCAGGAATATGCCTGGAAAATCAATACCAGTAAGACTCCGTAATCGGGAGATAAGCGACCGTTGGTCGCTTATCTCCACAAATAGGCCAAAAGTTTGTTTTACCAATTATCAAGACATACGGGCAGTTGACAGTTTGCCATGGTTACTCATTGAAGTTGAATCTCCATATATGGAGATAACCTACGCATCACACTAAGTCTGACCTCACCAGCCCATATTTGGGCATGAGCAACTTATGTCTCCATATATGGAGATATGATGACATCACACAGTCCTCAGCCGATGATGTGGCGTGATGTCATACAATACACAAACGAGCCCTACAGTATAAAGGGGCAATTCTTGCCAGGAAAGAAGCATTTCTTCGACCCAGACCTTATCGCCAGGGTTGGCTTATAGCAGCTGTCGGTAGGACCATATATGGATTCTGTTAGTGTGGATCTCCTAACAGGGCATCATCTGGGATACAATCCCTTTTATGCCCATATATGGAGATCCCTAACATAATCCCTTTCATGCCCATATATGGAGATCCCTAACAGAATCCCTTTTATGCCCATATATGGAGATCCCTAACAGCATCCCTTTTATTCCCATATATGGAGATCACTAACAGCTAACAGAATCCCTTTTATGCCCATATATGGAGATCCCTAACAGAATCCCTTTTATGCCCATATATGGAGATCCCTAACAGAATCCCTTTTATGCCCATATATGGAGATCCCTAACAGAATCCCTTTTATGCCCAGTTGGTTGCTAGGGTAAAAAAACATGGTTGCTATGGTAAACAGTTGGTTGCTAGGGTAAACAGTTGGTTGCTAGGGTAAAACCATGGTTGCTAAGGTGGTTGCTAACGTACACTAACAGACCAGCAACAACAGACTGTTGCCACAGCAACGTACACAAAGGTTTGTGTACACATGTGGTGTGATGTCATACTGAAGATATATGACATCACACCGTACACAAACAAAGGTGTGACGTGTGTGACGTGTGACCGACGGACGGACGGACGGACGGCCGGTGGAGGTTTTGGTAGTAAACTGCTCCCTAACGGTCGCAATAAGGTACTTCCAAACACCTCTGGCAATATTAAAGTACCACTCAAACTCCGGTTGCTGGAGGGAATGTGGGGAGAGCTATGCGGTTCACACCCATATTTTTTTCACATGTCCCAAAATACAAACTTTCTGGTCAAGAGTGACACAAATAATACAACAAATATTTGGGAGAGTTTTAAATTTACAAAACCACAATATACTTCTGGGAACACGTCCCCAAGGTCTGCAGAGCAGAGATTTATATCTCTTCTGGATTTTGAGAATTACAGCACTCAAACAAATATCAAGGGGTTGGAAAAGTTTGGAACCTCCCAGGGTGGATAAATGGTTGGACAAAGTGGAGGACATGTACTCTATGGAGAGGGTGACATATAGAATTAATGGTAAGGAAAATGTTTTTGAAAGGAGGTGGGCCGCGTATCTTTTGAGTAAGGATGGCATGCCCACATAACCCATCTTTTTTTTGTTCCGGTCCATTTTGTTTTGTGTTTTTGTTCAGACCAAGGGTGTTTTAGGCACGGAGTCAAACGAAAAAGCCTCTTTATTTTTGTTTTTGTTTTATTTTATGTATTCCTGTTGTGTTGTTAAGTAGGTGGTGTTTTTTTTTTTTTGCACGTGTTATGTATAAAAAAAAAGAGAGAGAAATGAAAAAAAAATTGCATCTATGGACATAAAATGTGAGATATGAATTGTAAAGTTAAAATCATTGCAATAAAAAGTATTAAAAAAAAAAAAAAAAAAAAACAGTGATGTCTCACTGACCACAGAGCCTCCTCTTCAGCTCATCTCTCTCTGCTGTGACGTAGTCGTATCTGGACTGTAGATCATTTTCTGTAAGAAGGAGAATCAAACCTCATGAGTTTTACATATAACTTTGTTCTGACAGTAAATCCAACCAAATAGGACACAATGTATTTCAAGCAACATCAATAACTAATTTCTGATTGAAATACAACACATACTGTTCATTATAGAATGACACTCACTGTTTCTGGCCAGGCCAATGATGCCAGCCAATAGGATTACACACAGCAGGCCCAGACACACTGCTACAACTCTGGAACGATTCTTCTTCCTTGACTCATCAGAGGCTGAAACACACAAGACAAACATACAGTATGAGGATCATTTAGAGCAGTGCTTTTCAACCTTTGTCATACCAAGGTCCATTATTTACTCAGCATTTGAGCCACAGACCATCATTTGATGACATTTAGCCTCTCAGACCCAAAACTTAGAATAAAAGTATGAATACTGCAATGTTGAGATACACTAGTCTGTTACAAAGCGAACATTTATACCTCAAATCTGTTGCTTGTGTGGGGTCAACTGGAACAACATCATGTTGAATTGTTACTACAGAGATTCATTGTAGAAACCTGCTGTTACTCAGTTTTTCCTTGAAGGTGGTTGTACTTATTAAGTAACCTAACTTGAAAAAATAATCATAAAAACCAACATGAAAAAGAATCGTGATAAGATTGTGGATCGCCCACCCTTAGGTTTGAGAACTACGAATATAGAAACATATATAAACAACAGAAAACTATTAGGATTTTGAAGACATTTAGTAGAATATGTGTCTTTGGGTCTAAATGGGTAAATCATTGTAGACCAGGGTTTCCCAAGGTGAGTGCCCTGGCACCCTAGGGTGCCTTGATGCCAGTCCAGGGGTGACGCAGAATAATCTGATAATATTTGGAATTCATCAATATCACTACATCAATATCAAGTCACTATGCTTAGTGAAAAAGACCTGATTTGCACTGTACTTGATGAGTTATTTTTCCATCTACTTTTTCAATCACCAAAAAATGGCAGATCTACAAGCTCACAACGCATCACGTTGTAACGCGTTGTGAGCTTGTAGATCGTCTATTTTTGGTGAACCTTCCTCCCAGAATAGGGATGCTGGGGTTCAAGTGGTTAAACATGAGAAGTTATTTTCAGTTAGTTCTGATGGAAACGTGACATAGCCTACTGTATCTCAGGTGGAAAGATTTGCATATTTATGTAGCGTAATATGATGTAAGATTCTAAAAAACAGTAAGACTCTCTAATCGGGAGATAAGCGACCGTGAGGTCACAGCGTGATTTGAGATCAAAATCTGTAGGAGCAGTGTCCAAAAAAGTGTTTGAAAAAATAGGACTGATGGCGGAGCTATATGGGACAGATCCATGTTGATGACATGAGTGTAGACATACTGTGTACCGATTTGCATGATTTTAGGGCAAAATCTGTAGGAGCAGTGTCCAAAAATGTGTTTGAAAAAAATCGTCCTGAAGGTGGCGCTATATGGGACAGATCCATATTGAAGACATGAGTGTAGACCAAGTGAGTACCGATTTGCGTGATTTTAGGTCAAAATGTGTATAGGAGCAGTGTCCAAAAATGTGTTTTGCAAGAATCGGCCTCATGGTGGCGCTAGAAGAGGGTCATGTGAGAATTGATGGGTGGAGGTTGTGGTTTGACAGACAAGGAGTGTGTGTGCAAAATTTGGCGTGGATTGGGGCAACGGTTGCGGAGATATGAGCAGGACAAAAGTGTGACGTGTGACTTGTGACTGACTGACGGACAGCTGGTCGAGGTTTTGATAGTAACTGCGACCTGACGGTCGCAATTAACAGTGTAATTCAGTTATTTACAGGGGTGCCCCGAGACAAAAATAAAGTTTGAAACCCCCTGGTGTAGAGTCGACGCTGTGCTTGTGAGCTTGTAAATCGGCTATTTTTGGCGAACCTTCCCCCCAGAATAGGGATGCTGGGGTTCAAGTGGTTAAAGCATTTTTTTTGCATTCTGAATGTATTTGTTTTTATCTGTAAAGCACTTTGAATTGCCTTGATGTACGAAAGGTGCTCTATAAATGAAGTTGCCTTGCCTTGTAATTCAGGGGTGCTGGGATGAAAACAATGGATTCAGTTCAGAAAAAAGCTAAGGTATGGCAACATGACTGGTGTCGCGCGTGTGCAAGACACCAGTCATGTTGCCATACCTTAGCAACAGGCATGATAAAAAAATGTAAGAAGTACATATTTTTTTTTTCCCCCCGTTTCTACGGTTTGTTCAAGTGCAGCTAAACCTGGCATAAAATAGTAAATGTGCAACAATTAACAATAATGAATTGCACCTGTGCAGCTGACCTGCAGAACCTGGGAATATACCATTTTGTCAAGATGGGGAGAATAAAAGTGTGGAGAATATAATTATAATACCTTGTTTGTTAAAGTGACCATTGCATTTGTAGTTATATTAATGTTTTTTAACAAAATAACCAGCACAGATAGACAAAGAGACATTCATGGATTTATATTTAAAAGTAACTTTTATTTTCCCCCCTGGACCCAGCTGGTATGGCAGCTGCATACCCCTGTCATACCCAGTTGACGCCCCTGGGTGAAAAGGTTATTTACAGGGGTGACACAAGTCAAAAAAGTTTGAAAACTCCCTATTCTAGAGTTTACTTTACCTCCACGCTGCGCTTGTGCTGCGTTCTGCTGTAGAGCAGAAGAAGGGCCTGGGCCTGGGTCCGGGGCAGGTCCAGGGTCCGGGTCCGGGTCAGGTCCAGGGCCACGGCCAGGGCCAAGGTCGTCTGCAGAGACATAGATGTCCACCACCCTCTCCTCTCTCTCTCCTCTGTCCTCCGTCTCCTGTTCTCTCTCTCTTCTATACCTGACCTTCTTGGTCAGGTCTGGTACGGCGTAGACGTCCTCCGCCATGCTGGTTCATCTGCACACTGCGCTCGTTGTAACAACTTGTCGGAGAACTACAAGTCCAAAAGAGGAACTCTAACCTGCTATGAGATCTTATCAGCGGAGCCAAGTTCACACGTCTGGCCGTGCCGTGCGAGATAGATGCTATTTGCTGTGTCCTAAAACCATATACAGTACGTCACACCCACAGGTCTCAGACACGCTGAGAGACGTCTATAGCTGTTTACTTCTGCTTCTATGTGCGTGATTGTCTCTGCCAGACCGAAGGGTGGGTGTGTGGGTGTGTGGGTGTGCGAGTGTGAGTCTGTCCGAGCAACTCTGAGCAACTCCGGTACAATGGCAGTGAAACTGCATACTTTTGCTGTGTTGATTTGGCGGTGTGATACTTGTGTTGCATGACTGCATTGACTAGCATTGACTGTTATGTGCCCTTTTTTTGTTTGGCACTGTTTGTTAAGTTATGCTTTGAGTATAGCTTTTTTTGTGTGTGTGACGTGTCACTTATGAGCGTTGAATGTTTTGTGGTCGTTGAATGTTTCATGTATATTTTCTTATTCTTTTTTTGCAATAGCTTTTCGACACTTTATGTTTTTCTTTTTCTTTTTTTGTGCTTGCTCTTTGGACTGTACACTACAGTACCCTTTTTCTTTTTCTTACTTCTCTGTAACTTGTAACCTTAAACTGCTGTGCTGCCTCTGGGCAACTGAATTTCCCCCATGGGATAATAAAGGTATCTATCTACATACACACCCTGGATGGATGCCAAAGCACAACGTCTGCCCCAGACCTTTCAGATCGGCCTGTTATAGCGCCACCAGAAGGCATTTTTCGGTACACACTATCTCTACAGTCGTGTGATCAACATGGATCTGTTCGATTTCTCATAATCCATCCTGATTGGTCAACATTGGCATCTAACGTTTGCAGGAGTACGCTTGTTTTGAACAATATGCTTCAAATCACAAACGCAGTGTTCGATTTCCGTGAAACATTGCACACACATTCCCACTAGGCCAGAGGAAGACATGCCACCCCTTTCACATTCCTGTCATAGCGCTGCCAGGAGACAGATTTTTGCTAAACACCTTTTTTCTTTTTTCTTTTTTTTTTTATTATCTTACAGATTTTGCCCAAACATCACACAAATCAGTACACATTATGTCTATAGTCAGGTTATCAAGATGGATACATCAGCTTTTTTCATATTCCATCCTGATTGGTGAATCTCCTATTTCTTATAAATGTAATTGGCAAGTAGCACAATTGTATCCGATATTGAGAAGAATACACCATACACATTGTTAATGTTGCAATCACATTTTATTGGACTCGGAGAACACAAAAGGAAAAAACATCACATTTATAATTGTTCCTGTATGATCTCTCCTCATGACTCTTCACTGTCACTAGAATAACAACATACTGTACAACACCTGTGACAGAGTATGGGGGGGGGGGGGTGGGGGGGTGAATTCTTTTTACACCATTGTCTCCCCACTTTAGTCGTTATGCCAATTAAGCATTATATGCCTTGGCATCAAGATACAGAGCAGAGTAAGTATAACAGAACACTGGATTATTATTTTTTTAAGAAATAGAGATAAAATGAAAATAAATAGTAATAAAACTGGAGAAAGGAGTAAAATTACAGCACAGAAACACATGATCAGCTGTCACACAGATACATTATGATAATGATTGTTGTGACAGGGTTCTCCATATATGGGCATAAAACGGACATAAAACGGACAAGGATGTTATTAATTTGCAAGTGTGATCTGGGAATGCCCATATGGGCATGTTCTGACATCACATTGTCGACTATATATGGGCATAACATATATGGGCATAAAAGGGACATCAAGCTAGAGTGTGAGGTCAGAGCAGCAAACCCATTCTGTTAAGAGTGGTTCCCCTGACATCACAGTGACATCAGAGCATGATGTCAGAGTGGTGTCACAGTGACAAGGGAACCAATAGACTGTAAAAATGTGTACGGACTGACTGACTGACTGACTGACTGACTGACTGACTGACTGAACAGACAGACAGACGGAAACAAGCTGTGACATTTCTCATTTCTCTTTATTACGACCTTTGGTCGCAATAAAGAATAATAATTGCGTTACGTTAACTACTTTTGAACTTTAAGTACATTTTGATGCTAATACTTTCATACTTATAGTCAAGTAAAGTTTTAATTCCAGACATTTACTTGTAACCAGGCCCAGGGCAGGAATTTCATGGAGGCCATGAAGGCCATGGCCGTCGTTGCCCCTCAGTTTGGCCTTGTACAGTTGTGTCCCTCAAACCAATGGCATGAGTGGCCTTAATGCCCCAGCTGACTGAACCACTTTCTCCTCTTTCTCTTTTTGTCAATATGTAGACAGTAGACACTGGTGTCTCTTTCTTGTCAATATGTAGACAGTAGACACTGGTGTCTCTTTTTGTCAATATGTAGACAGTAGACACTGGTGTCTCTTTCTTGTCATGCATGTCTTTTGATGAGTCTCCATCTTTAAACCAATCGAGTATCTTTGATTGGAGCATGGCTGAGCATGGATCAGATTGTAAATACCATGATTTATTTTACAGCAAGACTACATTACATTTAAAATCAATGTTCACCAAAAACATCAATGTTCACCAAAAATAGCCTATCTACAAGCTCAGACCCCGGGTTCAAATCCCGGGCGTTACATTGGGGCAGTGACCAGGACTGAGTTTGGGGGGGTAGTGAGTGTAAGCAGGGGGGCCCAGAGCCTTGATGACCGTAAAGTCTAGACCAGTATCAACCCTGGACAAGGGGGAATCCCCCTTTAGGCTAGTGGTGGATAAGACGTCGGCTTTCCAAGCAGCAGACCGGGGTTCGAATCCTGGGCATTACAGTGTGTGTGCACTTACTGTAGCTGCATGTCACTGGCTGGTTCCTGTGTGTGCATGTACAGTATAGCTGCATGGCCGGCATAACCTTTATACATTAGCTATATTATACAGAAGCAGATCTACAAGATCATAGCGCATCACTTAGCGCCGCGCCACGAGCTTGTAGAACTGCTATTTTTTTTTTTTGAATATAGATATATATTTTTTGAAGTGAACATTTTTAACTTCAATCTTTGCTTCTGGGGGTCCATGAAACAACACATTATGAGATGGGGTCGGCGGCCAGATACCCCATATCCCATTTTGAGAGGAACATTATGTTTATTTATTTATTTTCGATTTAGAAGACATTTGATCAAACGGCTTAAAAGAGGAAGTTCTTTACAGAAGTCACAGATAAAGGAGTAAACAGGAAATGTGAGCAGAATGCAAATGCGACCACACTGCGTGTGGTGTGCATTTACCCAGCAATGATGTTTGTTTGTCTGTTTATTTATTTTTAAACAGAGTACGGTAACCATGACGATCCCATAGCGATCATGAATCAAAAACTCTAATAATGACCCCCCTGGAAATAACCTGTTCTTCCACGGAACCCCTGAATTACACTGTTATTTTACACTACCTTCACGGGGAAAACCTGAGAGAATATCTGTTTCCATTATCGAAAATGACTTTTATACTTGGTGTGGAACCCCATGGATCCCTATTCTGGGGGTCGAACATTCAACAAAAATAGCCGATCTACATGCTCACAACACGTCACAACTGCTATTATTTGATGAAGAGACTTGAAAGGTGTAGTGCAACCGAGGTCTGGTTCACTAAGTATAAGTGGTTAAACTGAAGTCATATTTGGATTCCAAATATATATAAAAAAAATCAAACCTCGGTTCGAAGTGAAGCGGTGAATCTTAGTATAGAATTGTCTGGAGAGCCGGTATGACAGCCGGTATAATAGGTTTTAAAAAAATATATAAAAATTCCTGCTTGCTGTTCTCTTAGTTGTTTGTCAACTGCATCCCTCTATAATTATTTCAGTTTCTGTTATCTTTGTGGCCTACTACATTTTTCAACTTCTGCTAGATTTTCAATGTATTTACTCTTGTCTGCCTTAATGCTCCTTTTTACCATTCTGTTAGCATCTGTATATTCTTATTGTGCCTTTGCTTTTGCTCTTATGCGGCTATTTGTCATTGCTGAAATAGGTGAGACCTATTGCATGTACAAGACAGATAAAACCTGAAGGCCAAATTATCATGTGAAGCTTGACCAATCCTCAAAGTATCCATTCATCTGACCGGGAGGGACACCGCACACATATTCTGGACGTACAGGACAGATAAAGCCTATTCATTCTGAACTGAAATGACCATATATGGACATGGGACACACATTTTGCTTTTTGAAAAAGCCTATTCATTCTGGACTGATATTCTGCACGTACGGGACAGAAAAAACCTGTTCATTCTGGCCTGGAGTGACCATATATGGACATGAGGTGACATACATTGTGTTTTTGAAAAACCCTGTTCATTCTGGACTGAGATCACCATATATGGTAATTAAACGGACATTCTGTTTTTGAAAAAGCCTGTTCATTCTGGACTAAAATGACCATATATGGGCGTGGGACACACAAAGCCACTCATAGGAAGCGGTTTTCACCGCTTCAAAAATGGACATGAACCCACTTTGATGAACTCTGCTCTAGAGTGCACCTTGAAAAAATCACACTCGTGTGAACTGAGCAGTGTGTGTGTGTGTGTGTGTGTGTGTGTGTGTGTGTGTGTGTGTGTGTGTGCGTGTGTGCAACAGCGCCCCTCCCTTAACATGTGTGGTCAGAAAAGGTTACTGCAGGCTACAGACAGACAGACACGGAGACACGGAGACAGACAGACAGACAGACAGACAGACCCACACACACGGCCACGTATAGGAGCGTTGTGACCACCGCTCAAAAAAAGAAGAAAAAAAAGAAGAAAAAGGAAAAATGGAGAGAAATAGTTGCACAGGAAGTTGTAGAAACGTTGTTTCCTCCAGCAACTTCCTCTGGTCATGAAAGATGCTCAGTGGTTCTCAACCTGTGGGTCTGGACCCCCCTGGGGGTCCCCACATGACAGGAAAGTGACAATTTATAAGGAGCTTTTTAATACCTTAAAAAAATGAAAAAGAAAAAAGACGATTACTGCATCAAAAGTCATCAACAAGCTATACTATAAAAGCTGATCAAACATTGGCCAAATTGTCAAATAATGTAAGAAAGATGCAGACTTGTATTTGTTTTTATTTGAAAATAGCTGATTTACCTGCTTGTAGATCTGCTATTTTCACAATATTTATTTGTGGAATCGAGTCTAACTAAATGTAAAGCCTCAACTCCTACGATTCCTAATGCTTGTCAGGGTCCCCAGTTCAAATATGATTCTTTTGGGAGATTGTCTTTTCATGGTTAAAAAAGTGTACATTTAGAGGTTAGGTTTAGGAGGGTTAGAGTTAGAATTATGTTTGATTATGCTTGATTATACGAAATGGAACTGATTTCACCCACTGTTTTACACCCGTAAACCCGTAAAATGTGACTGAAGTCTGACCTCATTTATGCATACTACCCGGCCAGGTCCCGTTTTTTAATCAATCATTTTGTGGTTGAACTACTCCTTTAAGCCTACACCACTGAGAGGTGTAATACCGCCCTCTACAGGCCAGCATAAGTATAATATTTGCCTCTCTGAGACCCGATCCCGACCCCTAGTTTGGGAACCACTGATTCTAATCTAGGGCAGTGGTTCTCAACCTGTGGGTCGGGACCCCCAGAGGGGTCCCCAAATTATTTTGGGGGGGGGGGTCCCCAGATGATTAACTTAATTTTGCAACATTGTTTTCACTCTCAACAGCAAACAAACCAACAAAGTTTAAGTGTATAGAGGGTATCTGCACATTTCTAAAGTGACAATTTAAGGACTTTTTAATGCCTCTAACATAACAAATTAAAAATTGGCCAAATTGTCAAATATTAGAGGCAGAAATTGTGAAAATAGCCGATCTACATGTTCACAACGCCTCGCGTTGCGAGCCATCGTGAGCATGTAGAACTGCTATTTTCGCAATAGAACCGTGTTATACAAAATGTAATGTCTCAACTCTTAGTGCTCGTCAGGGTGGTGGGGGGTCCCCAGTTAAAATCTGATTATTTTGGGGGTTGCAGCCTGAAAAGGTTGAGAACCACTGATCTAGGGTTATTAACCCATGCCTAATCCTAGTGCAAACAGCTCCCCCCTGTGGAAAACACCTGTATTTCTTTCTCCTGTCTTAGTCCATGTGTCAGACCAGAATCATTTCACCTAAAGAGGCAAAATGTCTTTAGTAGCAGTTTGTTAGTATAGGGTCTATGAAGTACCATACAAACATGATGACTGATAATTGTCTTTAGTAGCAGTGTGTTAGTATAGGGTCTTTTAAGTACCATACAAACATCAGAACAGATTCAAACTGTTTCAAACCAATCTACAAACAAAACAAAGTGAAAGTCTATTGTGCCATGCATGAAATACAGTTTAACTATAACTAATTGAAATGCTGTAAAAACTGTTAAAACACTAAAATAAATGAGTACATACATAATGTTTTTATGACTTTGATTTATTCAACAAATCAAACTTACAGTAAATTGCATGATACTGTTTGCATTTTGTTTTCCAATGAGGCAAAAATAAACCATACCTTGTGTTGAACAGTGCTGAAAGTTAGCGATAAATGGCAGAAATTAGCAATTCCTACCATTTTCCTTTATACTGTATATAAAAATTAGAAATCACAACAGGGTCCATATAAGCACCAGTTCAAATGAGTCAGTCATGCTTTCCAAATCCAGTGTATTTACACAGCATGTTATGTGTGGTGTTCATTAATATGTACTGTCCCGTCCAAATAAAATAAATAAAATAAATAAAATAAATAAAATAAATAAAATAACATACAGTATATGGACAGAATTTACACTAAAACTGTACAACACACAACTTGAATAAAATGCTTACGTATAAAAACATTGCTAGCAATGAACCTTTTCGAGGAAAGATACAATACAAGCCACAATCACCAGACACAAACTCTGTTGACACCAATAATTGACACCAATAATTGGAAATAATTTCACGCGGAGAAGAACAAATACAACCATGGCGATCCATGACTCATATACAGTCCATAGAGAATGAGGCTGTTTTGACCAAAGGAGCCATGTGGGAAAACAAACTGAGAAAAAGCCATTTTACTGCAGCCAGATAGAATGGAAGTGGATGAGGAAAAGGAAGTCAACTGAGGCGGCTTTCGCAAGGCATCATGGGATATTGAGTTTTTTCGCTCTCTAGCGGCCACTGCAGCGCAGAGGCTATCGGTTACCATGGTAACCAGGTAAGACGTCTGTCAGCGTCTTAACGGGGCCGTGACACTCCAGGGGGAAACGTTAAGACACCTGTGGACTAGGGATGCTGAGATTAATCGATACGTATCGTAATCACGGTCAGAGCCGTTTCTGGCCCCATGGGGGCCCTAAGCACGATTTTTTTTGGGGGGCCTTGGTGCGTGGTATGTGCCGCCGCCCGATAGCGCGGCGGCGAAAAATTTGGGCCCCTTGAAGGTAGAATTAGAGGAATATTAACATTAGGATTAGACTGTTGTAATGTCCAGTGGTGTAGGGTAGTCATGACAGTTACAGGGGTGTGTTACAGGAGTGAGTCTGTTGTTCTTAGTGCAACAGGGAGTCTCAGTCTATTCTAGGACAAGTTGACTTTTGACCTGTTTTTTTTAGGGAGGGTTCTGTCAGCATCTAAAATAATAATCATTTTAAAAAGTATACTATGGCTTGGCCGAATACTTGGTCATTATACAATGTCATTATTCAATTGATCAATGTGTATCCATACTGCCCAGTATGCCCATACTATTTTATTTGATATTTAATCAATAGCTATTAGTCAATGCCAATACCTTGCTTTCCATCTTGCATCAGTGCATTACTTATAAAAGTATCAATACTGCAATATAGAAATGCTACAAGTAAAGTCCACAATTGAAAATGTACTTGAGTAAAAGTATGAAAGTGTTGTCATCAACATGTACTTCAAAAAGTACCAAACCAACAGTAAAAGTACAAAATGTTTGAAAATAGCAGATCTACGAGCTTGTAGATCAACTATTCTCAAATCCCAAAGTAAAACATAGGGCTAAATATAATATAATATATTAATATAATATTACAATTAATGTCTGCAAACAAAGTAACTAGTTTTCAAATTATTGTGTAGTGGTGGAGTAAAAGTACAATATTTGGATCCAAGAGATGTAGTGGAGTAGAAGTAGAAGTACGAAAAATACACAAGTAAAGTAGCTACAAATACCTAAAATTGTACTTAAGTACTTAGTTACTTTATACCACTGTCTGCAGTGCACTGTGCATACACACACCTCACAATCTCACATTCACAATTAAGAACCAGCAGCAGCAGCAGCTGCAGCACCAACAACAAACAAACTGGACCTAAAAATACAACCAAACAAAATCAGAAACAAAATCACAACTGTAGTCGCTAACTGCAGCGAGTCAGACGAGACAGGCAGCAAGTGATGATGAGAAAGGTCAGATTACACAACAAACGCCAGCACGCAACAACGTGGATGAGAAACAACACACAGTGCAAGTTGAACCTTTATTTACCTGATTGCTGCTGCCGCAGTTCTGTTTGACGCTTTTTCTTCTTTTTCTTTTCGTGTCCAGATGGATACACACGCTTCATTATGTCAAGTGTAAAAGTTAAACGCTAAAACCTAAAACAAACAAACTGTCACGTCACAGCTGTGAGACGCTGCCTGCTGCACTGCACTCAGAGAGGGGCGGGTTCCCAAAGAGTGTACAAGTAAAGCACAGTGTTGTGACACAGTGACAGCCAATCAGAAGACGTCTCTGATTCAGAGATGTCTGAATCAGGAAAGATGGCAGTAGACTGCCTGCGCTACACTCAGTGCGCTTTGCGCTGTTTCTGATCAAGGTTGGTACATTCTTATCAGCATCGTGGGGGGCCTTTTCACGGCGGGGGCCCTACGCATTGTGCGTAGTGTGCGTGTAGGGCCCGCCGGCACTGATCACGGTACAATTGACGTCTGAAATTGTGATGTATCGTATCGTGATGTATCATATCGTGATGTATCATATCGTGATGTATCCTTCGCTGCATGTCTGAATCGGTTTTTCACGTAGTATTTCATTCTATCCTGTGTGTTTCCGAGGCATCTTGAACCGTTTACTGCAGCTGTGACTGCCAGTCAAGGTTTACATTTAGTTTTACTCTTGTTACAGGTTCATTTGATTCCATTCCATTTGTACTCTCTGAGTTATGATGGTCCTTAAAATTTAAAAGTTAGAGAATCAGCGCAATTGTTATTGTATAGTAGATGTGAAGTCCAAATCGCAATAAAATCGGGAAAAGGGGTTTATCGCATCGTATCGGGAACACGGGTAAATCGTATCAGGGTCAGGTATGAATCGTAATGCATCGTATCGGCAGGATTTCAATGTATCGCAAATATATCGTATCGCTGGCAGTGTATCGAGATGCTTATGGAATCTCCTCAGTGATGGAGATCAGCACCCCTACTGTGGACGTCTTAAAGGCACTCCAAGTGTTAAGCACAGTATACTTTCTGAGGTAATGTGACACTTTTCTCCACTTGTTCTACTTGGATCAAAGTCTGTTGGTGATTGGTTCACCACATTTCAAAACATGCTGTTGGTTGGTTCACAACATTTCAGAGCCTGCTGTTGCTGTTGATTGGTTCACCACACCTCGGAGCCTAATGTTGATTGGTTCACCATATTTCAAAGCGCTTGTCATTCAGTAAGGGGCTTCTGTCCGTGAAGCAGTTGTTGAAGAGTCTGGAAAGACATCAAAGGATGGAACATTTTATTCAACAGATATGATGACCAAAACTAGTGAAAACAGCAGATCTACAAGCTCACCACATGTCGCTTTGATCTGAGTTGTGAGCTTGTAGATCGGCTATTCTCAGTTTCTCACTACTTCTTAATGATTATTTTCTTACATTTATGGAGTTTCTTAGATGTATTTGTTTGTTATTTAAAAAAAAAATCGCACCTGTGCGAAGTGAGCGGTGCAAACTAATTCCTGTAAGGGCGCCTGCGCGAATCAGTGTTGATAGGCATGCATGGCAATATTCTTTGTGTTGTGTATGATGTCAGTCTAGAGGTCTGCTCAGACTATATAAGGTTTTCGTGTGTCCTGACCTTTACACCGGCTCAAAACGAACACCTCCCAGGATTCGAAACAGCAACCATAGACTACAGGGTTTAATGTAGCGTGGTCGCTGTCTTGAATCCTGGGTGGGGGTCGATTTGCGCCAGAAAGGTCCAGGATATGCGGTTGGTCAGACTTTTTGTCTCCACCAGCCGAAGGCTGAGGGGAGAGTATGTTTTCCCCTCCGTCCGTGCGTCCGTGCGTCCGTCCGTCCGTCCCCAAAGTTTGTCCATGACGTCACCATAGACGTCATAGTATGGTTGACGTCACGGACGCACGGACAGGGGCGAAAACATACTCTCCCCTCAGCCTTCGGCTGGTGGAGGCAATAAATTGTTGTTATTGTCTCCTGGTGGAGACCTGTGCTCGGAAGAGCACTGCTTCTAGTTCCCTCTAACTTTGACTGATGGCCAACGCCAAGAAGTGCTGGGTTGCCTCTTGGAAACAGATTATGTTGGGAGTATATTATGCGCAACATACCAGCCAGGTTTGTTAGTATCCTTGACCAGACCAAAGGCTAATAACAATTTATCGTGCACATTCATGTGCACATTTGTGTCACCAGAAACTCCATTTTGAATAGCCGAGATCAATCAATCAATCAATCAATCAAAACTTTATTTATATAGCACATTTAAAAACGACAATGCCGACCAAAGTGCTTTACAACAGTGGAATCGAAAAACAATACAACCAAAGTACAGACAAATTATCAAACAAGCAAGAAGAAAAATAACAAAGTTAAAAATTTAAAAGCTGCAGTTAAAAGCCAGATTAAAAAAGTGGGTCTTAAGAAGGGACTTAAAAGCCTCAATAGACTGGGCAGACCTGACACGAAGAGGAAGGTCGTTCCACAGCCTAGGGGCGGCCACGGCAAAAGCGCGGTCGCCCCTAGTTATGAGTCTGGCAGTAGCAGTGGGGTTCAATAACGAAAGGTCGGCTGACCGTAAGGCTCTAACTGGGTTGTATGGTTCAACCAGTTCAGCCAGGTAGGTAGGAGCCAGCCCGTTAATGGATTTAAAAGCAATTAAAAGGATTTTAAAATCAATTCTAAATTTGACGGGGAGCCAATGAAGAGAGGCCAGGACAGGGGAGATATGGTCCCGCTTTTTGGTGCCAGTAAGTAGGCGTGCGGCCGCATTCTGGACCAACTGTAGGCGCTTAAGTGAAGCTTGGTCAATCCCGGAATACAAAGCATTACAATAATCCAATCTACTAGTAATAAAAGCATGTATTAAAATTTCGAGGTGCTTGTGGGGGAGATATGGTTTTACTTTGGAAATTAAACGTAACTGAAAGAAGCTAGATTGAATCACAGAGCTGATTTGTTTGTGGAATTTAAAAGAGCTGTCAAATATAAAACCAAGGTTTCTAACAAAGGGACGGAGATTAGGGGTTAGGGAGCCCAGGGAAACAGAGGATGAGGGAGTATCTTGACCAAAAATAATTATTTCAGTTTTATTGTCATTTAAGTGTAGAAAATTTATGTCCATCCAGAGTTTTATGTCCTGAAGGCAGTTGAGCAATGGTTGGAGAGATTGAAGTGGATTATTACTGTTGTGTATTGTAAGGGGCATGTAGATCTGGACATCGTCAGCATAAAAATGAAAAGAAATGTTATGTTTAGCTAAAATGGGTCCTAGGGGTAACATATATAATAAAAACAAAATAGGGCCAAGAATGGAGCCCTGGGGGACTCCAGAGGTGAGGGGGGCTGCAGTGGAAGTGAAATCGCCCAGCTGGACGGAAAAGCTCCTTTCGGCTAAATATGATTGGAACCATGCTAGGGCCGTGCCAGTGATCCCAACATGGTGCTGGAGGCGGGAGAGGAGGATCCTGTGATCGACGGTGTCGAAAGCCGCCGAAAGATCGAGCAAGACAAGGATAGCGGGGGTGCCATTGTCAACAGTTAAAATCAAATCATTAAAAACTCTTAAAAGGGCAGTTTCAGTACTATGGCCCGGCTTAAAACCAGACTGAAAATTCTCATGGAGGTCATGTGTGATTAAAAAAGATTGAAGCTGGGCATATACAATTTTCTCTAGAACCTTGGATAAAAAGGGTAATTGGGATATGGGCCTAAAATTGGAGAGTATGGTGGGGTCGAGATTTTTCTTTTTAATTAAAGGATGCACCACAGCGTGTTTAAAAGCAGCCGGGATGCAGCCTGAGGTGAGGCTTAAATTAATTAAGGTGAGTATGTTGGGGCCAATGGAACCAAAAACTTCTTTGAGAAGACGGGAGGGGATACAATCAGAGGGGCAATTTGTGGACCGGAGATGGGAAACAGTATCAGTGAGGGAGGTGAGAGAAATGGGCTGGAACTGGGAGAGGACAGCAACAGGACCTGGGGAAGATACAGGGTCAGGGGTAATAAATATATGGGCTGACCTGAGCTCATTTATTTTATCAGTGAAAAACTTTTTAAAATCTTCACAGAGGGAGGGGGATGGAACTAAAACAGAGACATCACGGGGATTTATGAGGGAATTAAAAATATTAAAAAGCACCTGGGGTTTTTGGCTATTTTTTAAAACAAGGTTGGAGATAAAAGAGGATTTAGCAGCTCTAACAGCATGTTGATATGTAGTTCGGCTCTCACAGAGAATATCGTAGCGTACCTGGAGTTTGTCCTTTTTCCAGGCTCTCTCAGCACACCTACAAAGGCGTCTGAGAGCTCTGGTAGACTCATTAAGCCAGGGCTCAGAAAGTGCTTTAGTGCGCTGAGGTCTAAAAGGTGCAATAGTATCCAGAATAAGAGAGCAGGTGGTGTTGAAATTTAAGGAGAGTGTCTCAACATTAATGGGACAGTTGTCAATCAGGGCAGTAGTTGTGGGATCAGTGAACATGCGGGAGAATTGAGAAGCAGTGGATGGATTGATGGAACGTTTGAGACGTGCAGTATTATTAGGTTTAGACATGGAACAGGGGATTGTAGCAGTGAATAAAATTGGAAAATGGTCAGAAGGACAAGGGGGGGCACATATGTCAGTAACTTTTACTGAGAGCCCATATGAGAGGACAAGGTCCAAAATATGTCCTTTTTTGTGTGTTGGGCTTGTGATGGACTGGGAAAGGTTAAAAGAATCAATAAGATTTAAAAAGTCCTTAGCAAGGGGTTTGGACTCACAACAGACATGGACATTCAGGTCCCCACTAACTAGTAAATAATCATATTTTACCATGACCTCAGACAAAAAATCAGCAAAGTCTTGGTTGAAATCCTTGTTGCTCTTTGGGGGGCGGTAAACCAGTGCACATAGCACCGGAGAGGACAATGACAACTCAAAAGTCTGCAGCTCAAAACTGGGGTAAATGGTAGCAGGTTGAATCTGCCTGCACTGGGTATTGTTTTTAAAAATAGTGGCAAGCCCCCCCCCAGTGCTTGTAGTCCGGGGGGTGCTGAAAAATGTCCGATCAGGTGGGAGGAGATCAGAGAAGGATGAGCTGTCACCAGCATGCACCCAGGTCTCTGTTAAAAATAAAAAGTCCAAGTTGTGATCTATGATAAAATCTTTCAATAAAATCTCTTTCTTATTTATGGACCTAGTATTAAAAAGGGCCATGCTTAGACTAACTTCAGTGGTAGGATTATTTGTGGCACGTTTTAGAGGGCGGAGGTGAGTATGTTCAATGCCTCTAGAGTGGCCAGGTATTGGTGGTGGCTTATGCGGTCTGGGACAAATAAGAGTAGGAATGAATGATGGAATGGCAGATGCTGACTGTAATATGGGTAATTGATGGTTAATTTTAACAGGGATTTGAGATAAGTGTATAAGTGGGTCAGGGTTACACACATCTAAGACACAAGTTATATTTGTTTTAAAAACATCTAAAAGCAGCGCTTCATTTGTTTTAAAAACATCTAAAGAATGCACTTCATTTGTTTTAAAAACATCAACATGCAGGAGAAACTCCTAATTGTTGCTGTCTGAAACCAGATAGAGCCAAATAGAGCTTCTTGTGGGTTATAAAGCAAGGGGGAGACAGAGGGAGAACAGACAGGATGTCAGACAAACAGCCTGGCCATTAACAGCCTGGTGGCAGTCAAAGAGTGAATAGAAGAGAAAAATAATATGCAGTCCAGACCAGAAGCTCAAACAAAACAGACAGAGGGTTTAGGAAAAGTCCAGGATATGAAACAACCTGGCCATTACGCCTGGACCTTTCATGAACTTTAAACCGGTCTCAAGTGCAAGTGTAATGGCCAAGACAGATCTAAATTAGCATGAACAACACAGCATTTGATTGGTCTGTTCTGTTTGGCTAACACATGTCGTCACGAGTAGAACGGTTTCTGATTGGTTGATTCTAATGTTTAGTTAATCAACTAGCCAATCGATGAAGAATGAAAGAATCGTCCTGTGCTAATATGTTTTAGCTAAATAAACCGAAAGTGAAATATAGGAGCGGTTTGCACCGCTCAAAAATATATATATAGATGTGGGGAAAGAAAATGTGATTTTTACTGGAGTCATGACCCATACAAATGTCTTCATGACCCTCTAATGGGTCCCCACCCACAGTTTGGGAGTAAAATGTTGATGATTGACTTCTCTACACACATGAGAACATTAAGCTCTAATATTAAGTCCCTTCTAGATCCAGTTTATTATTAATAATAAACTGGATCTCCATCCAAACTGGATTTAAATCCAGTTTGGATGGAGGTATTGATCATTAGGATGGAGGTATTGATCATTGGGATGAAGGTATTGATCATTAGGATAGAGGTATTGATCAGTAGGATAGAGGTATTGATCAGTAGGATGGAGGTATTGATCATTAGGATGGAGGTATTGATCATTAGGATGGAGGTATTGATCATTCTACTCACCGTACAGATTGGATGGAGGTATTGATGGAGAGCAGCTGGACTAATCTGTCTGTCAGAGCATCAGTGAGTTGGTTGTGACTCAGACTACAACAACACAAGGAAGAGAAAAGACAAAGAAATAGATTAGTATCACATGGTCACACACACACACACACACACACACACACACACACACACACACACACACACACACACACACACACACACACACACACACACACACACACACAAACACACACTGTAAGACTAATTGCGACCAAAGGTAGCAGACACGGCACATCATGTCTCTGTCCGGCCGGCCCTCTGTCCGTGTATGCTTTTTTACTCGGTTTGCCGCTCTGACTTCACTGTGATGTCAGGTGAACCACACTAACAGAATCCCTTTCATGCCCGTATATGGAGATCCCTGATGTCATCAATATTGAGCCCATGTCTAACAGGACTTCATATGAGAATGCCCAAATATGGAGGAAGATAGACCATATCTGTGTGGCTGGTTCTACAGACAGGAAGCTCCATATATGGGCATAAAAGGGATTGTATGTATGATGTCAGATGTCATAGACGTCATAGGATTTTCACATAACGAATAACTGAGTAAGCATGTTTGGGCTCTCACAGCATATCTCCATAATTATGTACATGGATCTCCATATAAGCTAGGGTACCAGGGGTCTCCATATAATATGGTTAACTGGTCTGATACATCACTGGCCAGATGGCCAAGTCCTTTAGGTTGAGGTCGCTTGTCGCCCTTTGGCGTCTTACTAGTACTCACTCCAGGACTTGTGCTTTGTGCAGGTGGGGGATCAGAGTCTCTAGCAGCTGGTCAGTGAGTTGACAGTGGCTGAGGTCCAGTCGTGTCAGTCCCTCAGAGTGCTCCAGAACCAGGGCCAGACATCTGCAGGCCTTCTGCTCCAGTCTGCTCTCACTGAGGTCCAGCTCTCCAGCCAGAGCTCCAGCCAGGGAACCTGCTCGCATCACTGTGTTCCTTTCACTGCCCACAGGGACCAGAGATAGCAGCTGGAGAAGCAGGGCTTTACTGCACCTGGACAGGAGACACATGATAGATAGATAGATAGATAGATAGATAGATAGATAGATAGATAGATAGATAGATAGATAGATAGATAGATAGATAGATAGGTAGGTAGATAGATAGATAGATAGATAGATAGATAGATAGATAGATAGATAGATAGATAGATAGATAGATAGATAGATAGATAGGAGAAGCAGGGCTTTACTGAATCTGTACAGGAGACACATGATAGCAGATAGATATATACAGAATATACAAGATAGATAGATAGATAGATAGATAGATAGATAGATAGATAGATAGATAGGAGAAGCAGGGCTTTACTGAATCTGTACAGGAGACACATGATAGCAGATAGATATATACAGTATATACAAGATAGATAGATAGATAGATAGATAGATAGATAGGATAAGCAGGGCTTTACTGAATCTGGGCAGCAAACCCATGACACAGATAATGAGTACAGATTTGCGTGATGTTTGTACTGCCTCCTGGTGGCGCTATAATAGGATGTTAAAAGGCCTCAGCCTAGTGGGAATGTGCGTGCAAACGTTTCACGGAAATCGCACACTATGTTGATTCAAAACGGAGCACTCCTGCCAACTTTGGAAGCCAGTCTTAGCCAATCAGGTTGGAATATGAAAAATCTGAAACACTGGTTTGGTTTAACGACTACAGAGATACTGTGTACCAATTTACGGGATGTTTGGACAAAATAAGTAGGAGTACTGTTAAGAAATGTGTTTTGCTCAAATCGGCCTCCTGGTGGCGCTATAACAGACCCATGTGAACGATTTGGGGCAGAAGTTCAGCTCTGGCTTCCAGGGAGTGTGTGAGTGCACAGTTTTGCTGCTTTCAAGCCAACAGTGCCGGAGATTAGCTGTCCACAGACAGACGGACAGACAGACAGACAGACAGACAGACAGACAGGGGGCAAAACATTGTCTCTGCCATGCCGGAGACAATAGAGAATTTAAGCAAAGACGGTTCTCAGGACGTCTCCGCTAGGAGAAGTACAGCTGCTATGATGCAATCGCCGCAGCAGTTAAAACCGTTAAGCAAACAGCCTTCGGCGACGGATTCCCACCCCTTTTACTGAACTCCTTGGTTTCCATGGTGACGCGTCTATGCAGCAGACGTTGTAGACGTTACGTGGAAAGGTAGTTTCTGCCGTAGTACGATGGGCCTGCGGCGACAAGCAGCTCTATCTATCAAGCACTGTTCCATTTCCGGTTACCGTCGAGGACTGCCGTAGCCATCCTTGCTTAAAGTCCCTAACGAACAGTTGTAAAGCTGCTTCTAGTGGACACACAGTAAGAGCAGTGATGAAAAAGCAACAGCAGGCAGCAAAGTGTTGTCCTTCTCACCTCAGATGAACTCTGTTGAGGACAGGGAACAACAGCTCCAGCCCACTGTCCTCCACCTCGCAGTCTGATAGGATGAGCTGGGGGTCCTGACTGCTGCTGCTGCTGTGTCCCAGGACAGTAGAGATGTCCCTGCGTTGTCCCAGGACAGTAGAGATGTCCCTGCAGTGAGTGACAGTCAGAGACAGAGACAGCGCCCCCTGCTGTTGCTCTGACAGGTCCACAGAGGAGGAGCAGGACAGGTCCAGTCTGTGTTGTAAAGCTCTGAGCAGACCTGCTGCTGCTGCTGCTGCCCCCTGCTGTGTCTGACAGGTAGTGCAGCAGTGGAGGAAGGTCAGCAGCAGACTCCTGTCAACACTGGTATGAGGATGGAAAACATTACACATTAAATCATCACTTTACTCATTAATATTGTTAGCATATTATGAAAATACATAACCATTCAAAGCAACTAGACACCTTGAATAGGAAAACATATTCATGATCATAATCTTCACATTGCATTATGTAAATGAAAATGCTTGTTACAGCATTGATAATTGGCTTGCGACGTGCAACAACTGGGGGCCGGGATGCTGGAGACCACGCTGCCAGTCAAAGTGACTACTGGCCAATCACAGCGCGCCTTTTCCGGGACTGCGTGGCACAGCTGTTCTTGGACGATGCGTACGAAAAGACCCACCCCCACCTCACTCTGATTGGCCTACCAACTTCTGTGTCTGTGACGCACATTGTAGCGGTTTCCACTTTCGTTCCGGGGTGCCAGGTAGACTCTACCAGAGAAATACTTTTATGTTATACTTCTCCTTTTTTAAATATTCATGAGTTCTTCCTCATCTCGAGTCATCTGGAGTTTAAACCATGTGAATACCGCACAAAGGATTTATTTATAAAATATAACCCTTGTTGAGAAATAAACCAACACAACACACTTTGACAATTCAAGTTCAACTTGTTTAGTGAATGAAACCAGCCCACAAGTCACATCATCAGTTCATAACATAATAACCCAGATCATCTAATGCAAAACAACAAACCATAAACCAAACAGGAGGAGATAACGTTTAAAAAACAAACTGAAGAAAAAAACACAAAATAAAGTTCAGCTCACTCAGAATACCCTAGGTTACATACAAGTTACGTTTCAACCCGAAAACACACTTGAACAATACCCAGTCTTTTAACAAATAAATACCCCACGGCTTTAATAGTCCGGTCCTGGATTGCACGCACGCACGCAACGCGACGCAACAAGTCAATGTCCCTCCATTTCACAGAGGAAGTCGGCCGGTTCAAACAAGTCAAAACGAAATAAAGTTAACGCTCCCCGTTAGGGTCGATTCAGACACTCTTAAGCCCCTATCATAGTAGGCACCGCGGTGATAAGCTATCCATCGCGGTGTAGTCTTTTTAAGTCATAAAACTACAACATTGCGTCATTACTCGTGGTGAAGAGCTATCCACCGCGAACCCCGACACATCTCTCTGTTTTTACTATGAGACAGATCGGCCCATCACCCCGTTCACTGATTGGTCGATCTAGACCAGTCAGTCACAGTGATAGGACTTCACCGTGACTGCCTATGATGGCCTCCACTTGTTTTCTCACTTTAGGTGGATAGCTGATCACCTAAAATTTGCGGTGAATAGCTCTTCACCCTGGACTCTGATAGAGGCTTGAGGCATGCATGAAAGAGCTCAGATGAGAGAATTACCGTCCTGCGCAGCAGTGATGATGAACGGGATTACGGGAACAACTCCATCGAGTGGTGGCGGCGTTCAAGTTCTCGGCCAAACAATGTTGTTCCTCGAACAACACATCTCCCAGCGTCGCATCGGGCTGTTGTTTAACGCTCCGTCTTGGGGTGCAATGGCTCCTCTTCCGCGGGTTTTAACGTCCACAATGGCCGGCCTAACGCACACTTTTCACAGGCTAAAACGTACAGCTTCCACGCTGTGTAGAGGGTCTAACTTCCTCACATTCACAGGTCCAACGGCGCTCACATCTCAAGCTCACGCCAGGCGCAACGACAGGGCATTTAAAGATTACGTCAACACGGTGACTGCGGGTTGGAAACGGGCGGCTCGGGGACCATTTTGGGCCATCACGACATGGAAGTGGGTACCGACCCGCAAGCTTATGCCCCAGAGCCGAAGTAGGCATCTACCTTTCTATGCCTACATACCTGAGATGAGAGACTTTGTCCAGAGAGTTCAGGATGCTCGTCACTGCCTCTGGTGGTATGGAGGTCCACAGCAGACTGAGTTGTGTCACTTTGTCACAGTGTTTGAGAATAAAGAGCAGAGCGTCACAGTCCACTGTGTCCAGCTCTGTGTTGTTCAGGTTGATGACATGTTCTAATGAGCTCAACAAACTGGACACACGCTCACTGGAACCACATTTATATGTCTCTCTGATGGCACTCAATGTGAAGCTGGGACTGGCTCTGAAAACATGGATTATTGTTAGTATAGAATGTTCAATTACAATTACAGTTAACACTGACTGTGTAAAATAAATGTATTCCCTATTATTTTGTATTAAGTATTGTCAAATAATAGTGTTTGTACTTCATTGAGAAACACAAGGGGATAAAAGTACATTAACCAGCCATTTTGAACTCACCTTTTAATTAGAACTCTGTCCAGAAAGGGTAGAAGAGCTCTCTGAGATCCTGTTCTTCCTCAAGTCCACAGTGAACATCTGGGCTGATGACTGCTGTATCAGATAGAGCATAACCTCCTCCTCTAGAGAGCAGGAGGTCAGATCTCCACCAACCTTCTCCAGGAAACACTTTGTCAAGTCCTCATCCTGAGCTGTAAACACATCAGCAGCCAGCTGCTGTAGAACCTCTGGACGCAGTCTGATGAAAATATGGATCAGAGAACAGCATGGAGATGCATTAATAAACATGTTTAGAATAAAGGTTGGTTAAGATTTGTATCACTGACATATTTTATGGTTTAACAAATCAAATTATCTTACTTGATTGTCAGTTGACCATGGTGAGTCAACAGTGGAAGCAGGAGGTATGAATGGATGCTGGACTCGGTCATGTCCAAACATGTGACTGACCAGCGTCTCAGCAGGGAGGCCACATTACTGACAACCCTGGACAACAGTCTCTCTGACTGTGGAGTGGTCTTCAGGAGGGAAAGCTCTTCAACAGCCACTGGACAGGGAAAACGTCCTGATCTTACACATCGAACAAGGAGCAACACCATGCTTTCAGACAGCCTGAAAAGAAAGGAATAAAGGAGCAAAACTTTTACTTATGAACACTGCTAGTCTTAACTACACAGCTACATCAAATGTTTAAGAGCCAAGATAACATTATAGCTTTAGGAATATAGCCAAGATCTTTACAGAATCTAAGGATCAAGTTAGTAAGTACTACTTAGTTGCATTATGTAATGCTGTTGATTTTTGTAATACATTATTCCCAAAACTGGGAATAATAGCCAAGATCTTTACAGAATCTAAGGATCAAGTAAGTATCTAGTAGACAGAATCGACAATTTAGACAATTACAATTTAGGCATTTAGCGGATGTTCGTATCCAGAGTGATGTAAAATAAAGACTTCTAATAAACATAGCCTACCCAAGACGTTGGATTTGTGCTGCATGTCTGAAAAGCAGTGACGCTCCTTTGAGAGAGATCTTGCTGGGTGTCAGGACCAGATCCACTTTAGAGCCACAGAGTTGCAGAACTTTCCCCACAGTCTTGCAGGTGTTTGTCCATAACTCTCCTGTCAGCTCCAGGGTGAAACCAAGGAGACGGAGGAGAGAGACCAGCTGTTCCACCTCCACTCTGGATCTAACAGGGATGGATTTACATGTGTGCTGGAAGAATCCTGGATCACATCTGGAACATGTATGAGTTATTGAAGAAAAATGATACATCGGCATTATGAACACAGACATAATAGGCTAATCTTAATTTGTTAAGAATTAATACAGATTGTATTGCTGTTTTTTAACTTCTAAAACTATAGTAAGACTAACTAATAAGCTGTGTATCTTTAGATGGGATAAAGAGTTACATGTTTGTTTTATACTTTCTCATTTTACGGTGTCGAACATTGCAGATCTACAAGCTTAAAACGCAACTAAATCAAAAATGTAACAACATTGTTGAGCATATTAATGTTTTAAAAGTGAAAAATAATTAATAAAACAGCTGATCTACAATGAAACGTGTTGTGAGGATCTTCTATTTTTCTTTGTAATGAGTAAAGACCATAAGTGGTTAAGTGTGTGCATGTGTGTGTATGTAGAAACTTAGCTTCTATCCTGGATATGTTACACATGTATCCATTTGTAACTCTGAGAGTGTACAAAAGTAACAAAATGGACCCTTATGGGTCTATATACCCAAAAAGGGCACATCAGATTGAAACATGTTACATACTATAAGAGTGCATAAATCATGACGTGTTACCTAAAACTTTTTATTTTATTTTGTAAACTATTGATACATCTTTTATGTATAGAAATATATTAAATGAAGGGAAAGACATTAACCTGAGTTGTGAGATGTAGGGTAGACACTGAAGGAAGATCTTCACTTCACTCTCTTCATCTGACCAGCCTCTCAGCTCTACTGGTTTCTTCTCTGGTTGGAGTTTCATCACCTCTAGGAGGAGGGAGACCTTTCTCTCTGAGAGGTCTATGGACCAGACTGTAGGAGCTGACTGGTAAACTGGTTGTAATGCTGGAAGAACACTTCTGCCTGTTTGAGTCTCATAGTTCTTCACATAGGAGTACAGGTCCAGTAGTACAGCACTTTGAGACTTGCTGTCAACCCGGTCAAAGGGGAATGTGTTGTAATTACACACAGAAGACAACAATTCCAGAATCTTCTCTCCTGTTTCTTCTTCCCGTTCTGCTGCTTCACAGAAGAGCTTCCCCAGGACCTTGGATGATTCTGGACCATCAACACTGTAACAGTTCAAATGAAAACCAACATGAAATATTGATCTCTGCATCATAAACAGAAGCAAACAATAACAGATACTGTATTCATCACATTTTAGTTGGAATAAAACACTGTGGAGCAAACTAATAATATTTTGTGTTAAAAAAGTGGTATAATGTGTGAAAGACAAGTATATGTGCGTGCGTGTGTGTGCGTGCGTGTGTGTGTGTGTGTGTGTGTGTGCTCGCGCATGAGCGTGCGCGCGCGCGTGCGTGCACAGGTGGAGGGTCTCAGCTTTGTAAAGTGTAAGAAGGGGGTCTCCAAAGTAAAAAGGTTTTGAACCACTGATGTTCTGCATATATGTACAGTATAGCATATAGTTTGTTTTTCTCTCTGCACTTTGCTTCTATCATCTAAATTTTAAATGTAATAATGAGATTAAATGATAAAATATGCAAAATCACCATTACCAGAGCGTTGAGATGTAGGGTAGACATTGAAGGAAGATCCTCACTTCACTCTCTTCATCTGACCAGCCTCTCAGCTGTACTGGTTTCTTCTCTGGTTGGAGTTTCATCACCTCTAGGAGGGGGGAGACCTTTCTCTTTGAGAGGTCTATGGACCAGACTGTAGGAACTGACTGGTAAACTGGTTGTAATCCTGGAAGAACACTTCTGCCTGTTTGAGTCTCATAGTTCTTCACATAGGAGTATAGGTCCAGTAGTACAGCACACTGATAGTCCCTGTAAACCAAGTCAATACGGGGGAATGTGTTGTAATTGCACACAGAAGACAGCAATTCCAGAATCTTCTCTCTTGTTTCTTCTTCCTGTTCTGCTGCTTCACAGAAGAGCTTCCCCAGGACCTTGGATGGTTCTGGACCATCAACACTGTAACTGTTCAAATGAAAACCAACATGAAATATTGATCAAAATATTGATCTCTGCATCATAAACAGAACCAAACAATAACAGATACTGTATTCAGGACATTTTAGTTGGAATAAAACACTGTGGAGCACCCTAATAGAAATGTTAAATGTAATGTTTAAAAAGTGTATCATGTCTGAACGATACGAGTGTCTGTCTGTCTGTCTGTCTGTCTGTCTGTCTGTCTGTCTGTGTGTGTGTGTGTGTGTGTGTGTGTGTGTGTGTGTGTGTGTGTGTGTGTGTGTGTGTGTGTGTGTGTGTGTTTGTTTTTGTGTGTGTGTGTGTGTGTGTGTGTGTGTGTGTGTGTGTGTGTGTGTGTGTGTGTGTGTGTGTGTGTGTGCGCGCGCATGTGTGGGGTCTCAGTTTTGTCAGATGTAAGAAGGGGGGCTCCAGTTCCCAGAGCTCATGGCAACAATCCCCATAAAAAGTTTCTAAACTGTGTTGTGAGCTTGTAGATCTGATATTATTTTTGGGGAAATGTATCACCTACTGTATAATGGCATGCCCCAAAAAAGAGAGAGGGAGATTAAATGAAAGGCAAAACATACCTGAGCTTTGAGATGTAGGGTATACACTGAAGGAAGATCTTCACTTCACTCTCTTCATCTGACCAGCCTCTCAGCTCTACTGGTTTCTTCTCTGGTTGGAGTTTCATCACCTCTAGGAGGAGGGAGACCTTTCTCTCTGAGAGGTCTATGGACCAGACTGTAGGAGCTGACTGGTAAACTGGTTGTAATGCTGGAAGAACACTTCTGCCTGTTTGAGTCTCATAGTTCTTCACATAGGAGTACAGGTCCAGTAGTACAGCACTTTGAGACTTGCTGTCAATCCGGTGAACGGGGAATGTGTTGTAATTACACACAGAAGACAACAATTCCAGAATCTTCTCTCCTGTTTCTTCTTCCCGTTCTGCTGCTTGACAGAAGAGCTTCCCCAGGACCTTGGATGATTCTGGACCATCAACACTGTAACAGTTCAAATGAAAACCAACATGAAATATTGATCTCTGCATCATAAACAGAAGCAAACAATAACAGATACTGTATTCATCACATTTTAGTTGGAATAAAACACTGTGGAGCACCCTAATAATATTTTGTGTTAAAAAAGTGGTATAATGTGTGAAAGACAAGTATATGTGCGTGCGTGTGTGTGTGTGTGTGTGTGTGTGTGTGTGTGTGCTCGCGCATGAGCGTGCGCGCGCGCGTGCGTGCACAGGTGGAGGGTCTCAGCTTTGTAAAGTGTAAGAAGGGGGTCTCCAAAGTAAAAAGGTTTTGAACCACTGATGTTCTGCATATATGTACAGTATAGCATATAGTTTGTTTTTCTCTCTGCACTTTGCTTCTATCATCTAAATTTTAAATGTAATAATGAGATTAAATGATAAAATATGCAAAATCACCATTACCAGAGCGTTGAGATGTAGGGTAGACATTGAAGGAAGATCCTCACTTCACTCTCTTCATCTGACCAGCCTCTCAGCTGTACTGGTTTCTTCTCTGGTTGGAGTTTCATCACCTCTAGGAGGGGGGAGACC